>NC_056731.1:447287650-447520150 GCF_019279795.1 Protopterus annectens | reverse complement strand
AGGTAGCTGTGGCTCAGGTGGAGTGGGATCTGATGAATGCAGGCACAGTTTTTCCATGAAATGAGTAACAAAAGCGTATGCAGTGGGCTATCCATTTTGAAATTGTCTGTTTGGAAATAGCCTTTCCTTGAGTACCTGCAGCATAGGACACAAAGAGTTGCTCAGATTTCCTGAATGGCTTTGTCCTGTCCAAATAGTAACAAAGGTGTCTGTGAATGTCCAAGGAATGTAGTAGTCTTTCCCCTTTGTTTTGTGGATTAGGATAAAAGGTAGTTAAGTGGATAGTCTGATTCAAAGCTACACTGGATACTACCTTTGGCATAAAGGTAGGGTTGGTTCGTAAGGAAACTCTGTCCTGATGGAAAATGATGAATGGTTGCACAGCTATGAGGGCCTGTAGCTCCGAAACCCTGTGTGCTGTGGTGATAGCCAGAAGAAAGGTTGTTTTCCATGACAAGTACTGTAGCTCTGTTGAAGAAGATGGCTCGAAGGGAGGAAGGGTCAGCTTTTCCAATACGAATTTGAGGTCCCAAGCAGGGACTGGTGGTTTCCTTGGGGGTTTTATATTCTTTGCCCCTCTGAGGAACTGCCTTAAGAGAGGATGAGAGAATAAAGGAGGATCTGTGTTGTATTGTGCAGAAATGAGAGAATAAAGGAGGATCTGTATTGTATTGTGCAGAAATGTCTTAAGCGTGGATCTTGATGGAGAAGGAAAGTCCATTGTTTAACATCTCAGCTAGGTACTGTAAAATTTGAGGTTTATTAATTACCCAAGGATTCTGTCCCTTTTCTTGATTCCAGGCACAAAATCGTTTCCATTTGGCGGAGTAGGCCTTTCTAGTAGAAGGTCTTCTGGCCTCCAAGATGACATCCTGCACCTCCTTGGAGAGGAGAAACTGTTGGGAAATCAAGAAATTCTCCATGCAGCTAGATTTAGGGTTTTGAGATGGCTGTGAAGGGTTTTGTAGTTGTGCTGGGACAACAGAAGTGGGACTAGAGGTAGGATCCATGGTGGGGAATGTGTCAGGCTCTTCAGGAGCGGATACTAGTGTTGCCTTGGCCAGCCTGGAGCAATGAGAATCATTTTTGGCCTCTCTGCTCTGGCTTTTAATAGAACTTTGGGCAGCAGAGGAAAAGGCGGGAAGGCATAGACTGTCAATGTTGCCCAATTGAAGGAAAGTGCGTCCACTTTCCAGGCCTGTGGATGATAGGTCCTTGAAAACAATTTTTTCAACTGGCAATTTCTGTGAGTAGCAAAGAGATCTATGTCTGGCTGTCCCCATGCCTAAGTTATCTTTGTGAAAACTTGAGGATGCAACTTCCATTCGTGTGAATCTGTCATATTTCTGCTTAGGCTGTCTGCCAGTGTGTTTTCCTTCCCTGGCAGAAATTGTGCCTGTAGTTGAATATGCAATTCCAGTGCTATGTTCCATAGGGTATAGGGTCATGGCTTGCCTGCACAGGGGGTATGAATGAGTTCCCCCCTGTTTGTTTATGCACCACATCACTGTGGTGTTGTCTGTCCTTATCAATAGCTGGTCTGGATGCAGTAGATCTTTGAAGGTCATAATAGCTTTTTGCATGGCTAGCATTTCCTTTTGGGTGATGTGAAAGTGCTTCTCTTTTCGGGTCCATTTTCCCTGAATGCACTGATCTGTCGTGTGTGCTCCCCAGGTGTAGTCTGAGGCGTCTGTTGTAATGATTTGAGTTGCTTGAGGTACACAGAAAGGAAGACCTGTGTTTCTTTGGCAAGCTTGAGCCCTACCACAAAAATTCATTTTGAAGGCATGGAATGAGTGGTATAATTGCTTCCAAGCTGTGGCTGTGTTGAGACCATAAGTTTTTTAGGTACCATTGAAGTTTCCTCATATGCAGCTTTGCACATGGGATCAGTAGGATGCAAGATGCCATGAATCCCAGAGCCTGCAGGACTTCCCTTGCAGTTAGCCTGGTGTAAGTTGCCATTTTTCTGAAGTATTGAGACAGTTGCCCTTGCTTGTCTGGCATGAGGTAGGCCATCTGGGTGGTTGTATCCAAGCTGGCACCCAGGAAAATTAATTGTTGAGAGGGTATTAGTTTTGATTTCTTTTTGTTGACTGTGTATCCCAGGAAGTTCAACAGTTTTATTACAAACGCCAGATGCTGCAGTAGTATGTCCTTGCTGTCTGCTTGGATCAGGCAGTCTTCCAGATATGGGTAGATTTGTATCCCTTGTAGTCTGCAGAAGGCGATTACTGATGCCAGGCATTTCGTAAACACTCTGGGCGCAGTAGATAAACCAAAGGGCAATGCAGAGAATTGGTAATGGGTTGAACCTGCAAGAAATCTGAGGTATCTTCTGCAATCTTGTCTGATAGGGACATGCAGGTATGCCTCCTTGAGGTCCAATGTTACCAGCCAAGACTCCTTGCCCAGCATGGGAAGAAGCTGCTGTAATGTGAGCAGCTTGACTTTTGGCACCTGTAGATATGTGTTTAGGATGGATAGGTCTAAGATAGGTCTCCAATCTTTGTCTTTCCTTGGTACCAGGAATAGTCTGGAATAAAACCCTTGACCTTGTTCTTTTACAGGTACCTCTTGAATTGCTTTCATGTCCATGAGAGCTGAAATTTGTTTTTGTGCCTCCGCCCTTTGATTTTGTGGCAGGTTTGGCATGCCTCTCACTTTTGGAAGGGTGTGAAAGTGGAACCTGTAGCCTCTGTCTATAATGTCCATAATCCATTTGTCTTTTGTAACAATATGCCAATTTTTTGAGAATAATGTCAGTTTTCCGCCCAAAGGTACTGCCATTAAAGCTTTGCTTGGCAGGTGTAGGGGGAAGTCATTGTGTCTGTTTTCTAAAAGACTGTGATCTATCTTCTCCACCTCTTGGGGTTGGTGCTTGCCACTGTCTGGCTCTGAAAGATCTTTGAGGTTGCCCTCTACCCCTTGGGCGTCTGTATCTGCCCCTTTGGGGTCTGTCCGTGGCTGGAAAGGACCAATTTTTTGAAGGCCAGTTTCTGCTGAAACGTGGAGTCTGTACCTGCAGGAAATCTTTCACTGTTTGTATTGATTTCGCTTTTTCCTCCATTTTCTTTAGCACCTCCTCAGCTTTAACACCAAACAATACATCTTTTTGAAGAGGTGCATCTAATAATTTAGCTTTGACATGATCTGGTAAGGTTTGCTCTTTGAGCCAAGCATGCCTACGTATAACAGACCCCGTAACAGCAGCTCTACATGAGGTCTCTAAAGCATCAAAACCACACTGCAAGGTATGTTTATCCACTTGCTCTGCACCATGCAACAAATCCTGCAACTCTTTTAAATCTGGTTGTTCTGGTTGTGTCATCTTGCTTTTCAGCTGAGATATCAAAAACGGTTGATACTTTAACATATGGAACTGACAGTTTAATGCCCTCATGGTTAAAGTGGCCGAGGTGTACACCTTTTTCCCCCCACCTTTCTAAAGCTCTGGAATCTCTCTCTGAAGGTAATGGGTTTTTAGCAGTAGAGGCCTTAATTCCCTTGGGACCCTGTGAAATTGTTTCTGGGTCAGCAGTATGGCCTTTATATAGGAACTGGTGAGAATCAGGAACCCGGTAATACCTGTTTGGTTTAACAGGAGCTGGAGGCAAAGAATCTGGATTAAGGCTGGCTTCTGTGTACACATCATCCAATATATCTAAAACAGGAGGGATAGCCAGAGGCCTATGCTGGGGAAGCAGAAGAAATTCCCTGAGCCTTTTCTTGGAATCTGAGTAATCTTGGCCTTCCCAGTGAAAGTGTTCTCTCAATGTATGCAGGGTTTCCCCAAAAGAGAAGTCCTCAGGGGGAGGGAGACCAGGGAATAGACTCCTCTGCATCAGAGTCTTTGAATGGAGAATAGGCATAATCCTGGTCCTCAGATAGTTCTGAGGTAATAAAAGCTTGATCTGAGGAAGGGTAGTCTTCCTCTAATCTGGGCCTTTTGTCAGAGGGGGGTTGAGAACCCCTGATAAGAGTAATCAAATCCTCAGCCATTTTAGCATCTGTTTTTTAGGCATGGTGCCTTGAGAGGGGGTCTGAGGAACCTGTTTTTTGGTTTTCATGGCTGCTTCAGATTTAGTGAAGGCTTTAATAGAGAAGGAGAAAGGCCTGAAGACCCCTTGAGAAATGGCAGGCCTGTCTAAATTCTGAGTTTCCGCGCCAGGAGTGGCGTCGGTATCTGTAGTATGAATGGGGGCCGAGGAGCCTGAGACCCCGGGTACTGAAGACACCGGTAATGCATTGTCATTGGTACTCAGGGGCTGCGTAGGCGCCTCGCTGAGTACCGGGGAACCGGTAGTCGGCCTTAGCGTGGTTTCAGTAGATGGTGTGGACCTCGTATGTCTGTCCTTATCTTTGCATTTTTTGCTCAAAACTGGAGTCTGAGTATCCGACGACATAATATAATTAAATTTTTTGCCAAAAAAGTGAAGGGCGAATTCCGCCAGACGCTTAATAGTGCGCTTGTTGAATCTAGCAAAAAAACGGCAGGCCGAGACGTCGTGGTCGGGGCCTAAGCAAGGTATACAGAAAGAGTGGAAATCCTTATGCGGCATTTGCTTCCCACATGAAATGCAATTACTAACTTTGTCTGACTTCGGTCTGAGGCAAGAAAAGTTTTCCCAACGGGGAACTTAGCGTTCAAGAAGACTTCGGCTGAAATACTTTTGTAAATCTCAGGAGCTGGCCGACCGGCACTTGCGAACTGCTTCTGCTTCGGGAACTGCGCGGTAAGAAAGACAGAAGAAAATGGCTTCGGCTGCCTCTTTTATACCCCTGCCGGACTGACGTCAGGGAAGAAGCGACGACAACCGACGCCGGACCAAGACTTTGGAATTCGGCCGACCGAGGATCCGCCTGACGGGGCAGGATAACCCATCTGTAATGACTGCAGCTGTATACACGATGAATATCAGTGACAGGGCTCGAACTCGGGATACTGTGCACTATAGTCACAGTACATAACCACTAAGCCATGCCAGCATTTCATAACCATGCACTTTCAACAGACACATATCTATCAAAGGAATATTAAACATTGCTAACATCAGCTAAGCAGGTGTGCCTACAGCTGAGTTTTTTCAAAACTGGCCAATCACAAATAAGTGTGGGAAATGAGGCATATTTAAACTCCACAGCGGGAATACTTGCCATAACTGGTTGTAGCTCCCTTCTGCAGTCAGCATGGCCAGTGTTGGAGAAAGCACTCTATTTTGAGCGCAACATTGGGGCATTGAGGAGAACAAAGTAATGGTTCGGCTCCTTGTCCACAATCACAAGGAAAGACTCCTAAAGGGCCAGTACCAGGGCACCCAATACAAAATGGAGGCCTGGAACTGTCTAGCTCATGATCTCACTAGTGTCACTGGCGTTCCTCAGACTGGTGAGCAGGTCAGACACCATTACTCTGACCTGAAGTGACGCAAGGAGGATCAACTGGACCAGTGGATCCAGGAGGCCCGTAGGATGGCAAATGCCCCAGTACTGAGTAAGTAGCCACTGTATTAAGTATTTAAGAATTGCTATACTTGTCTATACTATGGATAGGTATGTCTCATTATCACTGCATTTACTTCACAGCTGCAGGTGTCTGTGCTATGAATCAGCAAGCCCATGAAGATAAACTGCAAAGGCTGCGTCACCAGGCAGGTTAGTAATTATTCTGCATGTACGGTTATATAAAATAAATGAGAGAGCCTTCACAAAAGTGTTTTAACCCAATAAATAAAGGTGTAATAATTCTTTAATAAAGGTATAATTCCTGGAGTGCGTCTGTGTGATTTTCTTTGATATGTTGTTGTACTGTTGCATTTTAGAAATAGTACTGTTGTATTAAGCAGTGTTAGTTAACCCACACTTGGGTAGGCCCATATAAAGTGGATGAAGGGAGTGCCAGTAGCTTTTATGCATATTTACAGCCCTTAACTGTTGGTTCATGCCCAGCATGTACAGGTTAATCTGGCACATGAGTAGCTTGGCACTGTGATCCCCAGAAATGTCAGTGTGCTTCCAGAAATGAGGGAGCTGTTAACATATAACTGATAATTTCACCTGAACATATCTAGATCATTATATGAAAGTAGAGCTGTCAGTGTACCATCACAGCAGTAGTGTGTGTGAGCAACTCTCAAAATATGTAGCAGTAACATCTGCATCCTGGACAGTTTGTATGTCAGATACAGCTCATGTATATAATGATCTAGCAAAATCCAACTGCACAATAGGAGGTCATTGGGTAGTGTAATAATACATGTAAGGGACATATAACTTTTAGTTATGTACTTACCATAACTTTAGATGTTTGGGATCCATCTCGCCTACATTCTGTACTGATGGGCTCGGAGCCGATCCTCGGCTCCGACTTGGCACGCTATGCTATAGAGCGAAGCCTCTCATTGGCTGAGCAATTCTCTATCCCAGGATGCACCACCGCTAATCCCCCAGATCTTGTTTGTCCGCATTCATGCACACACACATAACTGTTTATATAACATTGCCAGATGTTTCAAGATGAAACAATAGAATTCGGACCGTCCGATCTCTTCTGACCTCCAAGGCTGGGGGAAGGAGGGTGGGTATTAGGAATGTAGGCGAGATGGATCCCAAACATCTAAAGTTATGGTAAGTACATAACTAAAAGATGTTATGTGATCCTATCTCGCCTACATTCTGTACTGATGGGACAGCGTCCCTAGCACCTAAATCCTGGGTGGCTCACTGGAAAACACTCCTGAGCACTGTGGAACCAAATGAAGCTCGCCCCCGAGATGCCACATCTAATTTGTAGTGGGAAATGAAAGTGTGCGGGGAAGACCACGTAGCCGCAGCACAAATGTCCCCAATGGCAAGCTTAGAATGGAATGCTATTGAAGTAGCCATAGCTCTTGCAGAGTGAGCTTTGATAGATGTTGTAAGCTCTTTATTAGAAGAGGAATAAGCCCGACTAATACAGTCCCTGATCCATTTGGCAATAGTGACCTTTGTGACGGCTGTGCCCAATTTATTATCCGAAAAGGACACAAACAACTGATCTGTTTTCCGTGTATGTTGGGTCCTGTCTAAATAAAAACGCAATTGCCTATGAACATCCAATGTGTGGAAGATGTATTCCGCTTTGTTTGAGTACTTTGGAAAGAAAATTGGAAGTTCTAATGACTGTTGCAGGCAAAAACTGGAACAAACTTTAGGGACAAAAGATGGATCGGGCCTGAGGGATACTCTATCTTTGTGAAAAACCAGGTACGGTGGTTTTACAGATAGAGCTTGAAGCTCTGAAACTCTTCTGACAGAAGTAATCGCGACCAGAAAGGCAGTTTTCCAAGAAAGAAATTTCAAATCACATGTTGCTGCCGGTTCGAAGGGGGAGGAGGTTAAGTCACGTAACACCACATCGAGATCCCACGGAGGAGCAGGATTAGAAATCGGAGGTCGTAAAAGCACAGCACCTTTCATGAAGGTTTTACACAATCTGTTGCTCATTAAAGGTGGGTTTGTAGATTCATGGAAATTGGAAATAGCTGCCAATTGGACCTTGATGGTAGAGACTGAAGAACCTTGATTACATAGGAAAGTCAGAAATTTCAGGACTTCCGATACCGGAACAGTGATGGGATCCAGACTCCGGAGTTGAGCCCAAATAGCAAATCTCTTCCATTTGCTAGAATACAATTTCTTAGTGGCAGACTTGTGGGCCGAGGATAAGATATGTATGACTTCCGGGTCTAAGGTATGATTCCTGACTATAGTCGGAAGAGGAGGAGCCAAGCTGTTAACTTCAAAGTGTGAAGGGACTGATGGAGTTGTCCCGACTGATGAATTAATAGGTCTGGGATCTGATCCAGGAACCATGGACCATCCAAGTGCATATTTCCGAAGATAGGGGAACCATACCTGACGAGGCCAGTAAGGGGCAACTAAAATCATTTTGTTCCCCAAGTGAGACGCCTTTTGGATCACTCTGGGAAGGAGGGGAACTGGCGGGGAAGGCGTATAGCAAGCCGGTGGGCCAGGGATGGGCTAATGCGTCCCTAGGACCCTCCCCCGGAGCTGGAGTGAGAGAGAAGAACTTCTTGCACTTCGCGTTCAGCGGGGTTGCGAAGAGGTCGCAACAAGGAGTTCCCCATCTGCTGAAGATCTGAGTTGTCACTGCATCGTTCAGAGACCACTCGTGAGGAGAGAGAATAGTTCTGCTTAGTCTGTTGGCTATCACGTTGGATTTGCCAGGAATACGAGTCGCCACCAGAAAACATCTGGTCGCCACTGCCCATTCCCAAACTCTCATGGCCTCTCTGCAAAGGGGGTAGGATCTGGTCCCTCCCTGCTTGTTCAGGTACCAGACTACTGACATGTTGTCGGAGTGAACGGCAATTACGCCCTGAGGGAGGTAATCGTGAAGGGCTTGTAGAGACAGAAACACCGCCCTCATTTCCAAAATGTTGATATGAAGGAGGCTCTCTTCTGAATGCCATTTGCCTTGTACTGACCTGCCCAGGAAAATGCCCCCCCACCCCATCTGGGAGGCGTCCGTCGTCAAAGTGGCTACAGGAGGAGGTGGAACAAAGGGTCGTCCCTGATCCAGATTGGAGGGCACCAGCCACCAGCGAAGGTCCCGTTTGCAGGTTTCCGTGATACGTATGAGGTGACTGAGAGGGAGATCCTGAAAGGACCACTGTGTCGAAAGGAGCCACTGGAGAATTCTCATATGCAATCTTGCCAAAGGGACTAGAAGAACAGTGGCCGGCATAGAGCCCAATAGCCGCAGGACCATCCTGGCTGGAGCTTTGGATCTGAGAATCAAGGCTCGGACTTGAGCCTGTATTATTTGTATCCTTTCTGTAGGAAGATAGACCCGCATTCGGTTTGAGTCTATCTCTACTCCGATGAACCTTATGCGCTGAGATGGCAGCAACACAGACTTTGGCCAATTGAAGGTGATCCCAAGGGAAGTGCCTAGTGATATTGTGGCTTGTAGGTTCTGCAATAGTAGACGCCTGGAGGTGGCAGTTAGGAGCCAGTCGTCCAGATACGGAAACACCTGGAATCCTAGACTTCTCAGGTGAGCAGTCACGACCGCCATACATTTGGTGAACACCCTGGGGGCTGTGGTGAGACCAAAGGGCAGTGCGCAGAACTGAAAATGACCGTCTCCTAGGCTGAAGCGCAAATGTCTCCTGGACGCCTGATTTACCAGGATATGGTAATAGGCGTCCTTGAGATCTATGGAGCACATCCAAACACCTTTCTCCAGCAGTGGGAGAATGGACTGTAAGGTGACCATTCGGAATTTGGACTTTTTGACTGATCGATTTAGGATGCTGAGATCCAAAATGGGCCTCAAGTCCCCGGTCTTTTTTGGCTCCAAAAAGAATCTTGAGTAAGTCCCTAATCTGATCTGGTCTACGGGGACCGGTTGGATGACTCCGTTTTCAAGCAGCTTTGCGACTTCTAAGGCTGCGATTTCCCATTGACTGGGTGGCGGGTCCAGGATTTTTTTGGACGGCGGTGGGGAGTGAGAAAAAGGGATGGTGTAACCTCCGGCGATGATTCGAAGCACCCATTGGTCCTGAGTGATATCCTCCCAGGCTTTTAGGTGCCTCGAAAAACGACCCCCGACTGGCTCCAGAGTTGCACAGTCGGGCAATCCTTCAGGGATTGTGGAAGGCTGAAGAGCCACGAAAGGACTCGCGGTCTCCAGTGTTGCGGGGGCCGCTGCCGCCTCTGGGATAGCGTCTTCCAGAAAAATTTCCCCTCCTCTGCCTCTAGAAGGGGGATTGTCCTGCTGCGAGGGTAAGACTTCTGGGATTTACGGAACCACATTTTCCCTCCTCTTTTAGCCTTGGGATAAGGCCGAAAGGGAGTGGAAGTCGAAGGACTGGGGGACCGGCTCTGAAAAGACTCTACCAGTATCGGTGCCGAGGAAGATTCCAAAACAATTTCCCTCGGTGCCGAGGTGGGCTTCAGCGCCGAAGGGGAAGAGTCTGAGCCGGCAACCCTCACTGGCTCCAATATCAGTGGAGCCGATGAAGGTGACCCGCCTCTCGAAGCCCCAGCCATCGGCTCCGAAACCAGAGGAGTTGAGACTGGAGGCATCGAGGCAGACCGTTCCGCCCTCGGCTCCGAAGTCCGTCGAGCCTATGGAGAAGCCTGCCTAGATTTCTTACTTGTCGGTTCCGACGGACTGGTCGGAGCAGACGATTTCTTTTTCTTGGCTGGAGAGGAAGAGGAAGATAAGGCCTCCTCGAAGCAGGGTTTAATCAGCCCTTTCAAGATCACTTTATTCTTCCTCTCTTGGAGAACCCTAGAGGAAAAAGAGTGACACACGCTGCAAGACTCCTGTAGGTGTTTGGCGCCTAAACAGTACATGCATAAGGAGTGATCATCGGTGATGGACATTTTATAGTTGCATCTCGTGCACTTCTTAAATCCTGAGGGTCTATGCTCTTTGGACATAATGCCTGTAGACTACTCACTATCAGAGAAAAAATACAATGTCACTCAGTAAAGGATTTTACAATAAAAAAAAAAAAAGTTTTTATAACGAAGGGCGAAAGCCCAAGAAACTCAACAAAAACAAATAACAACTACAATACACTAAACAAAAGAGGGCCAAGAACCCTCTAACTCAAACAGGTACTTGACCTCTTCCAATACAAAAAGACTCACTGAAGAACTAGGGGAAGGCCCCTCTAACTCAAACGGAAACCTTTCCCTATTCAGTCACACAAAATTACCACAGAAAAATCACAAAAACACACTTCTACACAACGCTAGCTGTTAAAACAGCTTTTGGGTAAAGAATAAAGAATTTCCTGACAGGAAAACTTTAAGAAAAAACAGCACTTAGCTCAGCCAAGTTCGAGACCACGTCCTAGCTTGTAAGCGGCAAACGAGATCTGGGGGATTAGCGGTGGTGCATCCTGGGATAGAGAATAGCTCAGCCAATGAGAGGCTTCGCTCTATAGCATAGCGTGCCGAGTCGGAGCCGAGGATCGGCCCCGAGCCCATCAGTACAGAATGTAGGCGAGATAGGATCACATAACATCTACAGTTAATAGGAATGTAGTGTAAACTAGAAGGATATATAAGTTGTTAACTGAGCTATCTTTTCCACTCTACTGTATGTGCATAAAAAATGCAACTCCACACCTCAATGGGTATGTCTAATCTCAAAACATTTGTTGGGAGATATGTCCTATTGGTTTATAAATATTTGCATTCATTTCTATGCATGTGCCCTGTTTAAATACCACAATATCGGTGGCCTGTTGCCATCAATTAAACGTGCATGCTGTTGTAATGTCCACTATTGTTCTATATATGCATGTGTCATGCTTGCTTTTCAACTGTTGAAACTCTGGTGTGTTGGGTTAATGGGAATACTTCTGCATGCTGTTATAACTAACTGGGAATGCTGCTGACTGTTACTAACACACGTTTATTAAATTCTCCAAAACATAGTTCGTATGGAAAGGGCGGTCCCAGTGGACCCATCTGTCCCACCTCAGCTGGCCATGGCACCTGGCACCAGCAGGTCCGGTGCCCAGCCTAGAACCTCCTCCTCTGTTGGCCCTGTGCCACCTTCGGGTGGAAGCGCTGTAGGGGATGGGGCTCGGCCCTCCCGTGCAAGCGTGGGCAGAGGAGGTCCACCTATCACCCTTCGAACGGTCTGGGCTGTGGTGCATAGGGAGATCGAGCATTCTGTTGCAGAACCTCTACGCCAGCTTGAGGCACGAGTGGCACAATTCCTGGGTCAGCCTGCCCCTCCTACACAGCTCCCAGCACAGCCACCCTCTGGGCTGTGAAGGTGCAGTGGTGACTGCCCATGGGTGGGGATCTCAGTTCCACTGTTGCCATCTTTGGGCTCATGGGCTTGTGATTTCCAAACATCCCTCCCCGTCAATGGTGTTCACCTACCAAGTGTCATATTCGCCCCAGTATGCGTCTTGTTTGTTTGTCTCCCTAACCTACCTCTCCAAATATACCTACTTCCCCTTCCCCACATTCCACTCTAACCTGAAAAAAAAAGCAATCTGCTCCCAAAAAAAAAAATTACGCCACATACATAGCTGCCCATTTTGCACAAGTCTCCTGGACACATAAAATGTAATTTAATTGGCATTACAACATACTTTGCTGTCCTCACATCTCTCAGGGGTTGAAGGTTTCATATTTACCTCCAAATTTATTCCATATGCACAGCTGTTGCTGTTAAAAAAATGGGCAGCTATGGACCTTCCCTACACCCGTCCTGCACATCCCGAGCTATTTTCCCTACTGTCTTTCCCTCTTTGTGCCCCCTTTTTCACCACTTTTCTATCTCGCCATTTTCTTTTCTTTCAAAAAAATGAGCACGGGGGTTAGCGAGAGTAAGCACTATTAAGCAGGAGTTATCGGGTTTGTGCGAGTGTGCGCTTGTTTGCGCTTAGCGAAGCATTGCTAAGAATAGCGCAAACCTGCTTACAACTGCTTAAAAGTGCCTTAGTCACTCTGTATGAGAGGGTCCTTGTTCTGCTCAGCAGCAAAATAAAACACCTCTGTCAGTCTCGAACTGAGGACCTTGTACACACTACACTGCATGAAGTACCACTAAGCCACGGTAGATATACAAGTTGGTGCTGAAATAAATATATCATGCAACAGAATGAGTGAATGTAAAGGAAAAATAGGAATGCCTTACCACAAAACTTGTTTTGTGGATCTTTACAAACAGTTGTTATGGGATTACATTACATGACTGTGATAAGAGAAGCAGCCATTCTAGCAGGAAATAATGTTACACCATCACTTTACAAACCCCACACAGTATCAAAGCAGGACAAACACTGGCATATCTGTTTAGGGCAGAGGCCATACCTCCCAACTGTCCCTAATTTTCAGGGATGTCCCTGATTTTAAAACAAAATGTAGCTCTGTCCCTCTGAATCCCTCCAAAAACTACTGACTTTGGCCAGAAAGGTGGTGAATTACACGTAATGAGTAATGACAATAATTAAGAGTTAGACACTTTTTTTTACTTCAGAAAAAGTCTATTAATCCATATGCTCTGGTTCTTTCAAAGTCTCAACTTAATGGCACTAATATTTTAAAGGTGTCCCTGAATTTTTCTCTACTTTTCCCTGAGTCTGTTCAAATATGTACCTTAGTGTTTGAGAGGTCTGGCAGAAGCAGAAACACAGAGGCATATCAGCCTTTCTGCTGTTACACACTGTGCTAATAGCTTTGGAAGGAGTTCCGGAAGCATACCCTTATGTAGGAATACAACATTGAAATACAAAAGGATGTACCCATGTACTAGAAGACCCCAACTGTAACAATGCCACTGTTCTAGAGCTGAAAAGACCTGTGTGGAGCACATACAAAGATTAACAGGCTAATCTCTGGCTACCATGTGGATAGGTCCACAGTTGGGAGTTGCACAGACTACTGGGCTGTGAACACTTTCAATGCATTTATCACAAGACTGTGCGATATTATTACATTACTGTATACCTCACACCCTTTGTATAACTGATATTCCCACTATGAAAGGTGAAATGTATTTGTACACCAATGGATGTGTATATGCATCTATATATATATATATATATATATATATATATATATATATATACACACACACATATATATATATATATATATATAGAGAGAGAGAGAGAGTCATATATACTCATACACACCTACATCTACTTGTTGCAACAGATTCTCTGTACTGTTGACTGACTGTGATGGTCAATGCATTTGTGAATACGTCAAAGATATGTATTTGTGGGATAGCTTAGTGGGAAACTGTTTATGTCATGGTATTATGGGTCCTTGTTTTGATCCCAGCAAAAGCTGTGTATTCTGTTGCTAAGCAGAAAAAGTGCTATGGCATACAGCGTGATCAAGTCCCTTGGTTTTAACTGGGGTGTGTCATTGGAGGCTAAAGCACTACATCTATGATTATTGATTGGTACGGATATTAAATCCAAATCCTGTGTGTACTGTAGTACTACTTGAAGCTCTGGACCTGTACAGCAAAGTATGGTGTATGTCCACATTGCTTGCATCCACTGTTTTGTGTGGTCCCTGTATTCATCAAAGATTACATTCTGCAAGATTAATGTTTTGTAAGTACTGACACACAGTACTGTATAGTACACACGTAAAGCTTATCTGGGTTGCCATACCTTTGTGTCCTGTAATTATGTCTGATGTGTGTGTGGGTATGTCTGTAACAAATCCTCTGTCATATGTGTGGTAAAACATATAAATGTGTATCTAGCAACATTTACAGTGGACTACAGCAGTATGCGACCTATATTCCCAATTGTGCACATATTTTGGCCATGGGTTTGCCATTAACCAGTTGTGTGGTATAATAGTAATACATTTACTGGACCTTACACTCATTGTGATGGATGACATATTTCTTTACACATCAGCTTGATGTATATCTGCTGTAGCTAGGTGGTGCATTGTGTTGCATACAATGTGCCAGGTACTCTTGTATAGTCTTATATAGTGATTTTATTTTGTTGCTGTGCAGAACATGGTTCATTAGATAGTGTGAGCCAGGCACTTTCAAGCAGTTGTGGGGTGAGCAGTGATAAGTGGTAGTTAAAGTGTTTCACTCTCAGTAAGCTAATAGGTTGCTATATATGGCAGTTCAGTGATATCTGTACTATATAACGTTAAATGTGCCAAATGACTTGCTCAGACATATTTTTTCTTTATGTCTTCCAGGGATCATGGCACATCACAGAAATCCCAGCTATAGTAGTGCTGAAGATGAGACCATTACTAGCTGTATGATTCAGCACTACAGTCTAATGTACTCACGAACCAGCCAGAACCAGCAGGAGCGTACTGCAATGTGGCAAGATGTTGTCCGGAGGGTAAATGAGGTAGGCCTGGATAACCGGACATATGAGCAGGTACTGCAGTGATCTACTCAGACATGTCCGTCAGCGTGTTTCTGATGTGCGGAGACAACAGCTTGCAACAGGAGGTGGTGTTAATATCCATCTCCCCATCACCAGAGTGGAGGAGCTGCTCCTGAGCCTCGTGGCACCTGCCCAACAACAGCAGCAGCAGACAAACACCATGATGGAGGTTGAAGCCACCCAGCAACCACACATGGAGCATGCAGGTAACATGGCATATCTGTAGACTACTGTTATCTAGATTGGTAGATCATGCATATGTGAGATGTGGAGTGTGTAGTTAGAAGATGTGGAGCCTGTTGTTGTGCAATACTGATCATTTGGAACATAATCTGTAGGCCTGTGAATGTAAACTGTTATAAACTGTTGTTCTACGGTAAGATTGTAAACACACAGTAGCAATGCCACAGTTGTGGCCACTGACAAACTGTCTCATCTCTATGTAGGTCCCTCTGGGGTGACATCAAGGCAGCGGACAGATGCTGGTGAGTGTGTTATACATTTATTATTGTAAATAAAAAGTGCATGTCATAGTTAAGGTGTAGGCCATGTACACATGTAACACACCTACCCATAATGCATGGTGTGCATGTCTGGTGTAAGACCACGCACATCCCACTAATGTGATTAGCTGCCTCAAATACATGCAATGCCCAGATCATCTCAAACAAATGTGGCTACACTGTAGTGACCACTGGAAAGACAAAGCTGATACTCAACATGCACATAACATACACAACTATGTCATACACACAGCATTTTAACATGCTACAGATAAAGGATTCACAAACCCTCTGTAAAGACACACTCCAGTATCCAAAATCTCATCCACACATTACACATAATATACCTGAGGGGTAGAGGCCTATCATGGGGCATTTAAACACTCTGCAACACACTATACATTCATGTCAGGGAATGCTCCTTATTTGCCTCCTTACAAACCCATGTAACAACTGGTTGTGAAACGGTGAATGTAGCCAAGGTAGTACAGTTCCGGTACAGCATGATTAGTGCTGGTTTGGGAAACATCTGCAGCCTTGAGTGACCACACGATGCTTCATGATGATGGCCTATGGTACTATACCCCATCCAGCTATTGTAACCACAGTACTACACATAGCTTTCATTGCTATACACCTCAATGTTGTGTGTGTGCAAACATATGCAGCTCTAAACAATCACCATTTGCACAACTGACACATATATGTCTTGTGATGCTATTAAGTGGCTAGGTCATATGACACACATTGGGTATGTGTGATGTTTAAATATGCAGTTGTGTTTTAGCATGCCATGTCATGGATGACACTGGCATGTCGACAATATGATCTACAATCACCATAACTACTGTACATTGGGTATGTGGATGAATGGTATTACATCAATTATACATGCACCACTGATGATGATGTGTGAATACTCATCATGCATGTGCTAAAACTGTGTCCACAATTATATGCTAAAGACACAGAGGCTGTAATCAGCACTGGATACCTAATCTGACACACAGATACACATCCATCCATGGTATGTAGACCTGTGAGTTATGGTGCACAGTACATTACAGAGTTTTGAATACTTGCACAGCAATGTTGTGTCCATGTATGCATTGCGTTCCAGGGGGAGGCCAATCACCTAACAACAAAACACATGCATCAAAGTCATGTACAGTGTTAGTAACAAGGACTGTCTACACTTGCACTGCATGCTGTTGAGCAACACATGTTCTGCATGCTGACATGTGTGATATGACTGTTTTGCTTGTGATACTGTACCCCACCATCACCTGTTATTGTGTATGTTCTGAGATTGCTGGTGTTTTGTGTGTGTGTGTGTGTGTGTGTGTGTGTGTGTGTGTGTGTCTGCTTTAGGGAGGAGTGTATTTGTGTGCGCGCATGTGCATGTGGTCTGACATCATGTTCAGGTCTTAAAATGTGTTTCCTGTTTTCCCTCTCACAGGTGCTGAGATGGGTCTGGTTCAGTACAACAGGGAATCTGATATCAATGAGACCAGACAGTGATCATGAACATAGGTGCGTTGAGGCACAGGCAGGTTTGTCAGGGTCTGTTGTTGGGCCACCAATTGACAGTACACAAGTCTCCACCCCATCCATGCACACAGTCATACTGTCTGTACATCCATCATCACCATTGCCCTTAGCTAAGAGACAGTGTACGGTTGGCACTGGCCAGGAAAGTGTGGTATCTATGGCACATGTATCAGGACACAGCAGCCACAGCCAGATGTCTGGAACAGTATCACATAGGCAGATGCCCAGGGGTTCTCGTCAGAGCACTGCTGGTCATCATGCCCCTGGCAGACATGCCATATCTCTTTCAACCACACGCATGTTCCAGGCTGTCATGGAGGCACAGGCACGAATGGAGTGGTACACCAGACAGGGACTAAGGGCACAGAGGTCTCATAACACCTCTGTAAATGACAGTATCCATAACCAAACAGGTGCCATACGTAATTACACTGAGGTCATTGATAGATGCTGGGGTGAGACATTTATGTCCTACACAATGTCATGTCCATGTGTCAGGACAGTGCGGGACGGTTGAGACGTCGACATATGCCAGCAACATAAGCAGCTGGAGGTCGCCGTGGACGTCCAGCAAGTCACAGCTGCTCTTGTAGTGCCAGTACCAGCCCCAGCAATGCTGGGGGAGCTGTCCATAAACCGTCCTAGAAGACCACATACATGTGGCTCTGGCCAGTCCCAGCAGGGATTTGGATCCAGTGGACATATGCCAACCTCTGAGGATAGTACCCAGTCTGGACTAGTACCCGATACTGTCTGTAGCACCCCTGCCAGGCACAGGTTCCTTATCCGTGGCCAGAGACGGTGATCTGTAAAGCCAGCCAGGTACAGTCTGTAGCTGTCCCACAAGGACCTAGTCCTCGAGTGTCGCCATCTTTAAATTCCCTTCTCTCCACGTGGCTGCTGTGCGTTCCCTGGCTTGTAGGTTTACATTTAAATTTGTGCACTTTTTTTTACCTAATTTCTCTACCTTGGGTTGTGCCCTCCTGGACTCCTAACACCAGCTCTACTCACCTACCTCAGCCTGCCTGTGTATCTCCTCACCTGGGTAACAAAAGTACCCCCTGGATTGAATGGCAAGCTAAAACAAAATAGCATGTCATATAATATTGTATCGTCTACTAGATGTATAGGGTAATCTTGTGAAACTTGTTAGGTGTCCTTTTTAAACTGCCATATCAGCCAGCAGCCATACCCCCCAACCTCTGCTTGTTTTTCTTTCACTTCATCTCCGCTTTCCCTAGTCTTCCCAGCCTTTCCAGTACTTCTAATCCCCTCTAGACACTTCCTTCTAAATCACTTTTCTTCCCTCAGCCCTGCTTTAATCTATTCCTTTCATAGCCTGGGTCTCTTCCTACTAGCCTCTTGACTTTCTTCCACACTCTCCCACTCCATCTTCCAGATCCTCCTAACTTACCTGCTGAATTTATCATATTTCACTGACTGCCTTCCTTGATGGTCCTCTCTTTTGTCACATTCTTCCTCCCTTCTTTTTACTTATACCCCCATAATCTCCCCTCCCTGACCTTCCCTCTGGGTTTTAACCCTCTCACTGTGTCTCTTATTCACAACACAGACTACCCTCCTCCTTTATCTTTATTTAACTACCATTTCTGCCCCCCCTACACACTACCTCTAACTGTCTGTATAAACTATTCTGACCTCCTCCTTTATCTTTTACTAGTTCTCTCTTTACTATCTACCTCCCTCTCCCTTCTACCTCCTGGTTCCATTCTATTAGAGCCTTGGACTGTCTTTCTGTTCTCCACCCCCACCCTAGCATAATCTTCCGGTTTGCCACCGTCTTCCCCCCTACCATCCTATATCTGCTCTAAACCTATTATAAGGACCTAGTCCCCGAGAAGCGTCATCTTTAAATTCCCTTCTCTCCGCGTGGCTGCTGTGCGTTCCCTGGCTTGTAGGTTTACATTTAAATGTAAGTGTGTTACTGCCTTTATTTTTCTCGGTGTAACTAAACAATACTGGAATAACTTGGCGTATTTAGGCTTCTAGATTTGTATTTACAAGTTAGTGTGTTACTGCCTTTATTTTTTCCATGTGCAAATTATTGTATTAAATTGCCATGTTCTGATGAGACTGTAATGCTTTACCAACTAGCCGCTTAGGGTCTCTGTATACTACTTATATCTGGCGATCACTGCGGCTCCATTTACCTTCTCTGTGCTAAGCTAATAACTTGCTCCACACTTCTAGTTGCTAGAACTAGTCATGCTTGTTTATTTGAATGCTACAATGTACTATTAAGTTCGTCCAAACAAACATCTATCCACGGCTCTACTTAATTGAAGCAGTGCTAAGCCAGCAACCTACTCGGTACTACTAACTGCTTAGCTTGAGTAGCATTTGTTATTTTGACGCAATAAACCTTTAGTAAGGTCGTCCAACCCAATTTATTTATCTTATATAGCATTAAAGGTGGCCAGATACTGTTCTGGCTCTACTCATCTATTTATCAGCACGTGCAGGTGCCATAAGATATAAGTCTAGAGGCCGTAGTGTACTCTTAGTACTCCCGTTAAGCTTTTACTCGCAAATTAGGCTGCACGACTTTCCAGCTCTTAAAAGTAACTATCTCACTGGTTTGAGGTTTCATAGGTATCTATGTGCGAACTAACTGGCTGTAGCGAATAAAGTTCTCTGGTGCATAATATAATCTTTGGATAACCAACTGTTAAATAAGACACGGTGATTTTAACCTTGCAAGGGTTTTACACAGCCCTTGTGCTTGCAAGCGGCAGGAAAATGTTAATAGAATCCTGGCGCAGCTATTAATTCCTACATTAACATAGGACACCCTCACAGAAATGAGTAATTGAATTACTTATCTTTCTGAGGTTTTTATTTGTACCTCGGCGCATATAAACAGCAGTAGCGTGTTTGGCATTTTTATATTGCGTCCGACATCAATGTTAGTCTCAGAATATGCTACCCTGAAAAGAGGACAAATAACAAACTAAAACATATTGAGATAAATAACCTATTGTTCTTGGCTTCAAACCCTACTATACACTATAAGCTCATAGTTCCCGCTTACTTTCTTACACTCAATATGTAATTAGTCATGCATCTATTTTGCTTCGCCTAGATACCAGGTTGTAAGTCTACCTGTGTTGCGCCGACCTAATAAGGCACATGCATGTGTATTTGTGATTCACTGTTTGTGTCTAGTTTCTTACTGAATTTGTACTTGAAGCTAATTTGAGATAAATGTACCTTTTCTGATCAGAGTATCTCTGGCAAATATTATAGTGTTGCTAACTGCTTAATTAGAGTTAAAGACTTCACCTTACCATTGAACTCTGGCTAGAATGCTCTAGTCTTTAACTACTGTATGTCTTGTTAAAAACCTTATACTAGATTGATATTCTCTATTAATCTGCTAGTTTCAATGTTATACATAGCTTCTAGTATCTAGTTGTATAGTTGTTATATAGTTGTACAGAATGAAACCAACCATTTAAGTGGAATGTTCTAGAGCTAATACCTAATTTCATTTGTTACTTCACCTGGTGCTGATATTGCTATGTTATTGTACAAGCTCATATGTTTCTGTTTGATTTTTACTGTTTAACTAACTCTTCCCTGTTCCATACCCAGTATTCATTATACCTTTCTCCTCTCTTTTTTTATTCTCTCCAGTTGTGCATACTTTTTTTTTACCTAATTTCTCTACCTTGGGTTGTGCCCTCCTGGACTCCTAACACCAGCTCTACTCACCTACCTCAGCCTGCCTGTGTATCTCCTCACCTGGGCAACAAAAGTACCCCCTGGATTGAATGGCAAGCTAAAACAAAATAGTATGTCATATAATACTGTATCTTCTACTAGATGCATAGGTTAATCTTGTGATACTTGTTAGGTGTCCTTTAACTGCCATATCAGCCAGCAGCCATACCCCCCAACCTCTGCTTGTTTTTCTTTCACTTCATCTCCGCTTTCCCTAGTCTTCCCAGCCTTTCCAGTACTTCTAATCCCCTCTAGACACTTCCTTCTAAATCACTTTTCTTCTCTCATTCCTGCTTTAATCTATTCCTTTCATAGCCTGGATGTCTTCCTACTAGCCTCTTGACTTTCTTCCACACTCTCCCACTCCATCTTCCAGATCCTCCTAACTTACCTGCTGAATTTGTCATATTTCACTGATTGCCTTCCTTGATAGTCCTCTCTTTTTGTCTCTACCCGCTCCGTTCGCCCTGCGGGCTCACTCCGCTCCCCTACCCTGCCCCCAATTCCCACCCGCCCTCAGTACTCCTACATTTATTCCTCCTAAGGCCACACCCTCCAATCTCTACACCTATCACACACAACACATAATTAACACTAGCTACCTCCTTTTTCTCACCGCACCCATTTACAACTAACTCTCATCCTTCCTTTTCCTAACAACAAAGCTAATACTATATCTCCTCTAGGCTTTTAACACCTACCTCCCACTTTTCTCAACATCTACACCCTCTAAAATGACTACACCAACTACCCCCCACAAAATATATTTAATTATTTGGGTCTTTTTAATACCTCCTCTAACAATCTCCCATCTCTATACCTCCTATGAACATCCACTCCACTATACTCTTCCCTTCCCATCAAAACACACCTCAACACCAACAGTATCTTTCTCTCATAACCTCCTAAACCTCATTTTCAAACCCAACTACCTACTAGCCAAATATCACAGACTACAACACATTAAATACTCTAACCTAAAAACTAGAAAACAATTTGACTTCTATTGTAAACTGCAACAGCCTAACCTTTTAACACTCCCCCACTCACTATTAGATGGAGACATTCATCCCATCCCTGGCCCAATCTATTCCCCTATTAATGCAAACAACAAACAAAACATAACTAAAATCCAAACACCTAACAAACCTACCAACTCACTCTCAATAGCACATCTAAACATACGTATTTGCAATAAAATTGCACAGGTACAAGCCCTATTATAATCTCAACCATTTGATATCTTTTAGTTATGTACTTACCATAACTTTAGATGTTTGGGATCCATCTTGCCTACATTCTGTACTGATAGGCTCGGAGCCGATCCTCGGCTCAGACTCGGCATGCTATGCTATAGAGCGAAGCCTCTCATTGGCTGAGCTATTCTCTATCCCAGGATGCACCACCGCTAATCCCCCAGATCTTGTTTGTCCGCATTCATGCACACACACATAACTGTTTATATAACATTGCCAGATGTTTCAAGATGAAACAATAGAATTCGGACCGTCCGATCTCTTCTGACTTCCAAGGCAGGGGGAAGGAGGATGGGTATTAGGAATGTAGGCAAGATGGATCCCAAACATCTAAAGTTATGGTAAGTACATAACTAAAAGATGTTATGTGATCCTATCTCGCCTACATTCTGTACTGATGGGACAGCGTCCCTAGCACCTAAATCCTGGGTGGCTCACTGGAAAACACTCCTGAGCACTGTGGAACCAAATGAAGCTCGCCCGCGAGATGCCACATCTAATTTGTAGTGGGAAATGAAAGTGTGCGGGGAAGACCACGTAGCCGCAGCACAAATGTCCCTAATGGCAAGTTTAGAATGGAATGCTATTGAAGTAGCCATAGCTCTTGTAGAGTGAGCGTTGATAGATGTTGTAAGCTCTTTATTAGAAGAGGAATAAGCCCGACTAATACAGTCCCTGATCCATTTGGCAATAGTGACCTTTGTGACGGCTGTGCCCAATTTACTATCCGAAAAGGACACAAACAACTGATTTGTTTTCCGTGTATGTTGGGTCCTGTCTAAATAAAAACGCAATTGCCTATGAACATCCAATGTGTGGAAGATGTATTCCGCTTTGTTTGAGTACTTTGGAAAGAAAACTGGAAGTTCTAACGACTGTTGCAGGCAAAAACTGGAACAAACTTTAGGGACAAAAGATGGATCGGGCCTGAGGGATACTCTATCTTTGTGAAAAAACAGGTACGGTGGTTTTACAGATAGAGCTTGAAGCTCTGAAACTCTTCTGGCAGAAGTAATCGCGACCAGAAAGGCAGTTTTCCAAGAAAGAAATTTCAAATCACATGTTGCTGCCGGTTCGAAGGGGGAGGAGGTTAAGGCACGTAACACCACATCGAGATCCCATGGAGGAGCAGGATGAGAAATAGGAGGTCGTAAAAGCACAGCACCTTTCGTGAAGGTTTTACACAATCTGTTGCTCATTAAAGGTGGGTTTGTAGATTTATGGAAATTGGAAATAGCTGCCAATTGGACCTTGATGGTAGAGACTGAAGAACCTTGATTAAATAGGAAAGTCAGAAATTTCAGGACTTCCGATACCGGAACAGTGATGGGATCCAGACTCCGGAGTTGAGCCCAAATAGCAAATCTCTTCCATTTGCTAGAATACAATTTCTTAGTGGCAGACTTGTGGGCCGAGGATAAGATATGTATGACTTCCGGGTCTAAGGTATGATTCCTGACTATAGTCGGAAGAGGAGGAGCCAAGCTGTTAACTTCAAAGTGTGAAGGGACTGATGGAGTTGTCCCGACTGATGAATTAATAGGTCTGGGATCTGATCCAGGAACCATGAACCGTCCAGTGCATATTTCCGAAGATAGGGGAACCATACCTGACGAAGCCACTAAGGGGAAACTAAAATCATTTTGCTCCCCAAGTGAGACGCCTTTTGGATCACTCTGGGAAGGAGGGGAACTGGGGTGAAGGCGTATAGCAAGCCGGTGGGCCAAGGATGGGCTAATGCGTCCATAGGACCCTCCCCCGGAGCTGGAGTGAGAGAGAGAAGAACTTCTTGCACTTCGCGTTCAGCGGGGTTGCGAAGAGGTCGCAACAAGGAGTTCCCCATCTGCTGAAGATCTGAGTTGTCACTGCATCGTTCAGAGACCACTCGTGAGGAGAGAGAATAGTTCTGCTTAGCCTGTCGGCTATCACGTTGGATTTGCCAGGAATATGAGTCGCCACCAGAAAACGTCTGGTCGCCACTGCCCATTCCCAAACTCTCATGGCCTCTCTGCAAAGGGGGTAGGATCTGGTCCCTCCCTGCTTGTTCAGGTACCAGACTACTGACATGTTGTCGGAGTGAACGGCAATTACGCCCTGAGGGAGGTAATCGTGAAGGGCTTGTAGAGACAGAAACACCGCCCTCATTTCCAAAATGTTGATATGAAGGAGGCTCTCTTCTGAATGCCATTTGCCTTGGACTGACCTGCCCAGGAAATGCCCCCCCCACCCCATCTGGGAGGCGTCTGTCGTCAAAGTGGCCACAGGAGGAGGTGGAACAAAGGTTCGTCCCTGATCCAGATTGGAGGGCACCAGCCACCAGCGAAGGTCCCGTTTGCAGGTTTCCGTGATCCGTATGAGGTGACTGAGAGGGAGATCCTGAAAGGACCACTGTGTCAAAAGGAGCCACTGGAGAATTCTCATATGCAATCTTGCCAAAGGGACTAGAAGAACAGTGGCCGACATAGAGCCCAATAGCTGCAGGACCATCCTAGCTGGAGCTTTGGATCTGAGAATCAAGGCTCGGACTTGAGCCTGTATTGTTTGTATCCTTTCTGTAGGAAGACAGACCCGCATTCGGTTTGAGTCTATCTCTACTCCGATGAACCTTATGCGCTGAGATGGCAGCAACACAGACTTTGGCCAATTGAAGGTGATCCCAAGGGAAGTGCCTAGTGATATTGTGGCTTGTAGGTTCTGCAATAGTAGATGCCTGGAGGTGGCAGTTAGGAGCCAGTCGTCCAGATACGGAAACACCTGGAATCCTAGACTCCTCAGGTGAGCAGTCACGACCGCCAAACATTTGGTGAACACCCTGGGGGCTGTGGTGAGACCAAAGGGCAGTGCGCAAAACTGAAAATGACTGTCTCCTAGGCTGAAACGCAAATGTCTCCTGGATGCCTGATTTACCAGGATATGGTAATAGGCGTCCTTGAGATCTATGGAGCACATCCAAACACCTTTCTCCAGCAGTGGGAGAATGGACTGTAAGGTGATCATTCGGAATTTGGAATTTTTGACTGATCGATTTAGGATGCTGAGATCCAAAATGGGCCTCAAGTCCCTGTTTTTTTTTGGCACCAAAAAGAATCTTAAGTCCCTAATCCGATCTGGTCTACGGGGACCGGTTGGATGACTCCTTTTTGAAGCAGCTTTGCGACTTCTAAGGCTGCGATTTCCCGTTGACTGGGTGACGGGTCCGGGATTTTTTTGGACAGCGGTGGGGAGTGAGAAAAAGGGATGGTGTAACCTACGGCGATGATTCGAAGCACCCATTGGTCCTGAGTGATATCCTCCCAGGCTTTTAGGTGCCGAAAAACGAACCCCGACTGGCTCCGGAGCTGCACAGTTGGGCAATCCTTCAGGGATTGTGGAAGGCTGAAGAGCCACGAAAGGACTCGCAGTCTCCAGTGTTGCGGGGGCCTCTGCCGCCTCTGGGACGGCGTCTTCCAGAAAAATTTCCCCCTCTGCCTCTAGAAGGGGGATCGTCCTGCTGCGAGGGATAAGACTTCTGGGATTTACGGAACCACATTTTCCCTCCTCTTTTAGCCTTGGGATAAGGCTGAAAGGGAGTGGAAAATCGTGCCCCTACGGCAGTCAAAGTCTTACCTTCTTGCTCGCAGCGGGTCAATGTGTCCTTTACCTTGGGTGCAAACAACGAGGACCCATCAAAGGGAGCGTCAGCAAAGGAAGACTTGAAGGCTTCCGCAAAATGACACAAGCGGAGCCAGGCTTGCCTCCGTAGAGCAACACCCGTACCCGCTCTACCGCCTCGGCTGCATATGAAATGAGCCTCATGGACGAGTTTGATATGGAAGACAGCGTAGCCAACCGTCTGGGCCAGCTGCTCAGGTAGGTTACCCAAGAGGGTATCTGAAAGCTCCTTGATCAGATCCCTCTGAAATCTAGTGAAGTGCGTAAAATAGTTTAGGGACCTTAAGGTAAAGGCCGCTGAACTGAGGGTGCGCTTCCCGTACCGATCCATGCTCCTAGACTCCTTATTAGGAGGACGGACGGACGTCGAAGCCGCTGCTACATCTTGTTGGGTAGCAGATGCCACCACCAAGGCATCTACAGCCACACCTTTGGTCAAAAAATCCTTCTCTGGGGGTGCTGATAAGAACTTATTTGGGCGAGCAGGCACCGGTTCCACAGAGTCTGGATGTTCCCACGCCCTTCGACAGATCAAATCTAGGAGCTCGAAGGGCGGAGACACCCAGGAGGCAGACGGTTGAGCCCCGAAGGCCTTGAGGAACACCGACTCGTCAGCAGAAGGGGGTTTGGAATGCCAGCCGCCTCGTTGTTTGAGGGCTTCCAAGATGTCTGCAAAGGAGACAACATCTGAGGACGACTTAGGGGACCCTTCTGCATCATCAAGATCAGTGTCCGACGTGAGAGACTCATCGGGGGAGTCAACGTGCTTCCTCTTGCACAGTCTTTTCCTTGGGGGATCCTCTGAAGAAACTTCAGAGGGACCTCCAGGAGGGGGGGAACCCCCACTGGGGGTGACCTCAGGCCCCGGGGCTCTGCTGTCTAGGGACAGGGGGACTACCAAAGACTCAGTCTCCATGTGTAGGGATGGTGCTGGTGAGACCATGGAGGTAGCCAAAGAGGATTTGGCCAAAGCACTCCTCATGGCCCTGAAGGCCAGACCGCCAGAGTCCTGGGAAGGTCCAACCCCCATGGCCACAACAGTAGACGGTACCCCCCGCAGCCGACGCACTGAGAGGAAGGCTCGGAACCGAAAATATCGGTCCCGAAGCGTCCCCCCCAGGGCCGACGGAGGAGGTCCGTGTACCGAACTCCGACTCGAGAGCCGGGGTTGGAGTAAGGGTCGGGGCCGACCCGAAAACCTCCATCGGTTCCACGAGCACCAACCCCAACGGTGCCGAGGCTGTTGGAGGAGGAACCAGAACTACAGGGTGGGCCATCGGCTCCGAAGCCGAATGGGCTGGAGCCGAAACTAATTTCTGGAATACAGGAGACTGAAAGAGTCTTAGGAGCACCCTGTCGATGTCCGAATCAGACATCTTGGAAGATCGAGAGGAGACCGACCGGGTCTGAACCGACTTCTCCATCGGCTCCGAAGGACTGGGGGACCGGCTCTGAAAAGACTCTACCAGTATCGGTGCCGAGGAAGATTCCAAAACAATTTCCCTCGGTGCCGAGGTGGGCTTCAGCGCCGAAGGGGAAGAGTCTGAGCCGGCAACCCTCATCGGCTCCAAAATCAGTGGAGCCGATGAAGGTGACCCGCCTCTCGAAGCCCCAGCCATCGGCTCTGAAACCAGAGGAGTCGAGACTGGAGGCATCGAGGCAGACTGTTCCGTCCTCGGCTCCGAAGTCCGTGGAGCCGATGGAGAAGCCTACCTAGATTTCTTACTGGTCGGAGCCGACTATTTCTTTTTCTTGGCTGGAGAGGAAGAGCAAGATAAGGCCTCCTCGAAGGAGGGTTTAATCAGCCCTTTCAAGATCAATTTATTCTTCCTCTCTTGGAGGACCCTAGAGGGAAAAGCGTGACACACGCTGCAAGACTCCTGTAGGTGGTTGGCGCCTAAACAGTACACGCATAAGGAGTGATCATCGGTGATGGACATTTTATAGTTGCATCTCGTGCACTTCTTAAATCCTGAGGGTCTATGCTCTTTGGACATAATGCCTGTAGACTACTCACTATCAGAGAAAAAATACAATGTCACTCAGTAAAGGATTTTACAATAATAAAAACCTTTTTTTTTTTTAACGAAGGGCAAAAGCCCAAGAAACTCAACAAAAACAAATAACAACTTCAATACACTAAACAAAAGAGGGCCAAGAACCCTCTAACTCAAACAGGTACTTGACCTCTTCCAATACAAAAAGACTCACTGAAGAACTAGGGGAAGGCCCCTCTAACTCAAACGGAAACCTTTCCCTATTCAGTCACACAAAATTACCACAGAAAAATCACAAAAACACACTTATACACAACGCTAGCTGTTAAAACAGCTTTTGGGTAAAGAATAAAGAATTTCCTGACAGGAAAACTTTAAGAAAAAACAGCACTTAGCTCAGCCAAGTTCGAGACCACGTCCTAGCTTGTAAGCGGCAAACGAGATCTGGGGGATTAGCGGTGGTGCATCCTGGGATACAGAATAGCTCAGCCAATGAGAGGCTTCGCTCTATAGCATAGCGTGCCGAGTCGGAGCCGAGGATCGGCTCCGAGCCCATCAGTACAGAATGTAGGCGAGATAGGATCACATAACATCCTATGTTTATCAGAAACATGGCTAAAACCCACCATTAAAGATAATGAAATTACCCCACCTGGCTACAATATCTTCAGACTTGACCGTACTTCCAAAAAGGGAGGGGGGTGTGTGGCAATCCTCTATAAAACAGAGCTACAAGTCAGCACCTTACATCCTAACTTACCTATAGACTCTTCTGCAGAAATAATAATCTGTAAACTTCAGGTAAACACAAGTAAAACCATAAATATTATCCGTGTTTATCTTCCCCCAGGAAATAACAGTAATATACTAGAGCATATCCTCAACTGGCTTTCTATTAATCTCCCGCAAGAAACCATGGTCCTCGGCGACTTTAATATAGATTGGAATTCCTATACTAATACTAATCCCTCTACCCACATTAACCTGTATGGCTTCTCACAACTTATAAACTTCCCTACCAGAACTAATAGACTCAATAACAAAGAAAGTACCTTGGATTGGATACTTACTAATAATCCTCAGCAATCCTACACAACAGGAACCCTTCCAGATGATATAAGTGACCACTCACTTACATATATTATCAGACATAAAACCAACATAATATTCCCTAACACTCTCAGAACAATATGCTCTAAAAAGGAATTTAACCCAGAACTTTTCCAAACAGAACTAAAACAATGTAATTGGATACCATTAAAATATCTCCCTCTAAATGAAGCAGTGGAATACTTTAACTCCACATTCTTAGCCACCTTGGATCACCATGCTCCAATTCGCTCTATTAGAATTAAAGCTAAACCAGCCCCTTGGCTCACTAACAATACTAAACAAAAAATCCAACTTAGAAACAAATCCTGGGCAAAATGGCGTACAACTAAGAATGCAACAGACCGCCAAACCTTTAGAGAACATAGAAACAATACAAAAAAAGCCATACTTTTAGACAAAAATAATTATTATCTTCAGCTACAACAAACCTCTCTCAAAGAGCCCAAAAAATTTTGGACTTCTATTAATAATCTTCTTTACCCAGGCCAACTAATAACACCTAACCCACTAGGCTCTAACCCTGAGAATCCCACACAAACAGCAAATGCCTTTAACTCTTTCTTCACTGATACCATCCAAACTCTAGCTAGCCACCTATCTCCTAACACATCTAATCTGTCCACTTCCTCTACAAATCCACCTCCTCTATTTCACCTCCAACCAGTATCTACCTCCTACATTTCCTCTCTTCTACATAAGTTAAAACATACCACCCCCACTCAGCTGACAAACTCCCAGCAGAATTCTTGCAAAAAGGAGCTAAAGCCATTGCCTACCCTAGTTCTATTCTGATAAATAGAACAGTAAGTGAAGGAACTGTCCCTTCAATATGGAAAATTTCACACATCATCCCACTACACAAAGGTGGGAGCTACAATGACACTTCTAACTTTCGCCCCATAGCTTTACTTTCCCCTATCGCAAAAATTATGGAAAAATGCATCCATAAACAACTACTCAACCACCTTCTCCAGAACATCCTACTCGCCAACTGTCAACATGGCTTCAGACCTTTCCATAGTACCACCACTGCACTGCTATCATTCACAAACAGCATCAACATTAATCGTAACAATAATTGTCTTTCATCTGCAGTCTTCATTGACCTGTCCAGAGCTTTTGACATGGTTAACCACCAACTACTACTCCATACACTGAATACTCTCTCACTTGATCCTCTTGCCTTAAACTGGTTTTACATCTTACCTTGATAATCGTCACCAGGCTGTACTCTGGAAAAAATAAACTATCCGATCACCTTCCTATCTCTCTCGGTGTCCCCCAAGGATCTATATTAGGCCCACTCTTATTTTCCATCTTCATTAATGACCTGCAAACAGCCATTCCTTATTCCACCTGCATTCAACATGCAGATGATTCTACCATGATCTGCTCAGCCTCTTCTCAAATTAAACTACAGTCTCTTACCCAAAAAGCATTCAACACTGTTGAACTATGGTTTTCTCAATGCTGCCTCCTTCTGAATCCCAAAAAAACTAAACTGCTACTCTTCTCACCAACCCAAAAGTCCACATCTTTACCTTTCAGTCTCACTTCTAGCAGTGGTACTCTTATCTCTCCTGACCCTACCACTAAACTTCTAGGAATAACAATAGACAACAATCTAAACTTTGATACTCACATAAACACTACAATAAAGTCAGTCAACAAAAAACTGGGATCCCTCTATAGAATTAAACCTTCTCTTACACCAGCAGCTAAGACTGCTATAGCCAGAACCCACCTAATATCCACCCTGCTTTACGCCTCTCCCATTTATACTAATCTCTCAAAGAACAACATCAGGAAACTAACTACTTCCTATAATAATATTGCTAGATTTGCTACAGGCTCTCCTTACAGAACCCATCACTGTCTAAATCTTAAACAATTAAACTGGCTTGAATTTCTTAATCAACTTTAATATCACCAGCTTATAATAGCCCATAAGACTATATCTACCTAATAATATCCCAGTACTCTCTAGCCTCATTACACCTTATAAAAACCTCACATCTCTACGCTCCTCTAACAAACTACTGATCAATACTACTAAACCCAACACAGCAGGTGAGTCGTTCTCGAACTCTGTAGGAGAACTTTGGAATAAACTTCCCTCTGAAATCACTTCTCAAACTTCTCTCTAACTTTTCAAAAGGAATTTGAAACTCTACCTTAACAATCACTGGCTATGTACCTGTACTAACCCTGACTAAATCTTCTCATATTCACTTATCCCACCTCATCGCTTATTAGCTCCCTTTTATGTATCCATAAACTACATTATTGCATATATCTTACAAGTATATATCTACATCATACATCAGTCTCTTACAAAATGGCCATGTTAATTCTACTCTGTACCTTACAAAATGACCATGGTAACACCAATTTGTACTATTGAATAAAAAAAAAAAAAAATTTTTTTATCTGTTTAACTCCTGTTTTTAACTTTATAAAGAAAATCTGTATTATTCTTGGAGCTTTTCTCCCCGGGCCTCTACTGAAAATGGACATGTCTCCAGCTAGACTAGCCCGGTCAACAAATGTAAAATAAATAAATCCCCATATATGGCAGCCACATGTTGGAACTGTGTGCATGCAGGCAGACACACACACATAAACCAGAAACCTAGAGCAAACACATACCCGCACACATTATATCAACATTGGCCCATAAAAGTACTCATGGCCCTCACACACACATCGATTGTATGGCTCAGTGTAGGCCTCTGGCAAACCAAAAACACACCCTGTGCATATGATGAAACCTGTGCCACCTCCTGTCATCTTAACATTGATGCAGGAACAGGCTAACATGGGGATGATGCAGAGGGTGACACTGATAAAGTATAGCAATGGTTGAATGTGTAGCATGTTGTCAGCAGTAAAGTGTAATGATATCCTTGAAGGTGCAGCTCAGCAGGCATGATGCATTAAAGATGTAATTAGCAATGTTGTATTGTTTCCACCAGTGTTTATTCCAATTGTGTTTTGTTTGCCCATGTGCCACTTGGCTAATGTGTGTAGTTGTGTCAGCATGTGTTATACAGTGGACAGTAAGTGTGGGGTGTGTGCAGCACAGGTTTGCAGGTGTACATTTGTGAACATGGTGGAGGTGCACTGTCTGTATGTACGTGCATATTGGACACATGGGCAGGGTGACATGTTCTGTATTGACCAGTGTTAACACTCCATAGTTTCTATTGGTGGCCAGTATGCATTGTACTACACACGTTTTGGAACTTGAGTACGCATGTGTGTGTATGACATGGGCTGACACTGTGCTGTGGGTGATGCTGTTGTTCCTATCTGTCATTGGTTTGTATTACTAAGGTTAACAGGGTCCCAGCTGCATAATCCTGTATTAATGCACACTGTTCACCTACATGGACTGTGCTATCACAAACACAAGAAATTCTCACTTATACAGTAAAAGTGCATTAGTCTCATAGACCCCTGCCATAAACTAAATATATAATAGAAGGTGTGATGTTATACCAAAAAAGAGTTACATACCAAGAAGGATAACATCTCTGGTCAGTATCATTTGGAAAATGCAATCCCTCAATAAACATACAAGGCAAGCTTCAAAATACAAAATGGCAATGATTCCAAAGACAACACTAAAGCTGTCTTTACTGTTGTTCATAATCTACAGGGGAAATCTCAGATTGGGTCACAGTTAATGTAAATGGTCACAAAGTACACTATCTGACTGACATTACCAATTCGTTGTCAGACAGTTTGAATGCGGATTTCACCACCCTGTCGCTACACAAGGGCCACATTTCCAGACCTGCAGAACATAATACCTGATGACTCACAGACACTCTAGTTAAAACATCTCTTTAACAAGGTCCACACCACAGCGGCAATGGTACTGGACAGTGTCCCTGGCTGTGTCATATACAAGCTGACATATGAAGTCACCACTCACCTAAACGCTCTGTCCAGATGGAGCCTCTATACAGGTTACATACATGTGGAATGACGTACGGTAATGGTGTTCACAGTCCACAAGGGTTGAGCTACATCATCTTCTCCTTTCGGATGCTCCCATTAGAGGTCACCACAGTAAATCATTTGTTTCCATGTCTTCCTGCCCTCTGCATCTTGTGGTGTCACACCATCCATCTGCATGTCCTCTCTCACCACAGCCATAAACCTCATCTTAGGCATTCCTCTTTTCCTTTTACCTGACGGCTTCCTCCTTAGCATCTATTTCACAATATACTCTGCATCCCTCCTCAGCACATGTACAAACCAACTTAATCCTGCCTATCTGGCATGGTCTACTAACCTTCAAACCTGGCCTGACCCTCTAATATACTTATTCTTAAACCTGTCCACCCTCATCACACCCAGTGCAAATGTTAACATAAATTGATTAAGGGTAGAACTACAACTGGTCCTGGAAACTCTCACCCTAAAAGCTGGACCAATGTTATCTGGAAGGCTATGGAGCACAGCATTATGTAACTCATTAACATAGACATTATGAACCTACAAACACTGCACCATACCCACTTAGGTTCTCTAAAGGCCAGATCATGGCTCCTACACCTAGTAGACTTCAAGCCAGTCAAAAAGGCTACAGGTGAGGGAGGGGAGGTCAACACAGCCAAGCTATAGCTCACCAGCAAATCATACCCATCCCACATACTGGTATTAGACATAACCTCAACAGACTGACCATAAACGATTGTTAGATGATGGCTTGACAACTGATTCACAGATGTAGGACACAGTAACATTTGCAGCCTCCATGTACTATTCTATGCCAGTAACAAGTGGTATTCACCTGCACTCAGTCCTGAGACCACTCCTGTTTGGCATATAGCTTTCTTAGGTATAAGCAAACACAGTAGGGATATGTCAGCCTACGTCTGATGAAAATGCATACTGTGGGCTATACTTTATACTCCACATGACACAAACATCCTCCAAAAGGCCATCATACAGATAGATACCTGGTGTCAAACTCATGCTATAAAGGTATAAGCCAAAGAAAGCATAGTTATCCACTTTTAGAAAACAAAGTATCCCCAGAGTACCACATAGGTAGTAGCCCCCAAAATGCGGAACAGGTAATAGGGGTTGATGCACCACATGCTGGCACACACAGGGTCAAACCTTGAGTAGCATCTTACTTTCACCTACATGATACTGCAATATAACAGAACGATGATAAACTTCAACAATTGGCTGAGCTTCTGCTGTCATTCAAAGGGGATCCAGTCTCTGTCTGCCTGTGATGACATGATGGACAAGCCTTGTTGCTCCACTACAGATGGTTTTTGCACCTGTCGCCCCTATGCTTCTGAATACTGGCCAAGGCTCGTGCTGTCCCCATATTACTTTTTTAGGCAAGGCTCAAAAGTTCATAGGTAGGTACTAGTCTATCGGCCCTGGGGTCTATACAAGGCCAGCCAAAAAGGAACCCTGGCTTTTGCCACCCAAGAAATTTATTTTCCTGTGCCACTGTCGTGCAGAGACACAGAAGTGATCCCCAGGGTGAATTTCCTATTTCCCATCCAATAATCAAGATTTTCCTTGAGTGCTAATGAGGAGCTTTGTTTGATATAGATAGGTAGTTTATTCTGGAGTATGTGAAGTCTGTGGGACAGGAATCTATCCCTCCGGCATGTTCGGTTTATTCTGGTGACAAGGTTTAGGTCCCTAGACTATCTGCCAAAGGGCATTTATAAACCTACCAGAATGTGTTGGCTTTCGCCTCCCTTTTAAATTAGCTTCCTGGGCCTCTGTCTAGCAGGGCCACTGAAGTGATCCCAGGAGTACATTTACAATTTCCCATCCAGTCATCAAGATTCCTCTTGGAGAGAGTCTGCAAGGGGCTCTGCCTAATATCAACTGGGATTCTATTCCAGAGTGAGGGAAGTCTCTGGGACAGGAATCTATCCCTCCAGCATGTCCTGTTTATTGCTTTGCTGAGGTTTAATTCACTGGAGGCTCTAATAGATTTGTTTTTCTTCAGGTGGAGCATGTCCATTAATTCTGGGTTGGACATGGCCTTATAACTCAGGCATAGATCACCTCTGAGCAGGCAGTAAGCAACCAAGTAGAGCTGGAGTTTCTTTAGTCGAGCTGCATAGGGCATCTCTTTGAGACCCATGATCCTCTTGGTGAAGTACTTCTGTGGTCTTACCAGCTGTTGCATGTGCCAATTAAGGTACATACCAAATGGGGTATTGTACTCTATAATGGGCCTAATGAGTGATGAGTAGAGGGGCACAATGACCTCCCGATCTAGAGGTGAACCCTTTCGTGATTAGGTGGGCTACATAGAAGGAATAACAAACCACTTTGCCAATGTGATTATCAAAGGAGAGGTTACTATCTACATGGGTCCCCAGGTCCCTAATTACATTTTCCGTACCTAGTGGATTACCACCTATGTGGAAATTTGTGGGCACTTTGTTTTTTCCAAAGGGGATGACACTGCATTTTTTGCCATTCAGCTTGAGGCCATGGTTTTGACACCAGGTATCTGTCTCTGTATGACCTTTCTAGAGGATGTCTGTGTCAGCCAGAGTCTCGATTATGGCCCCCAGTTTACAGTCATCTGGGAACTTGGTCAGCCATAGTCCTCCCGTGCTTGCCTGTACCTCAGATGTATATACTGAACAGGAGGGGTCCCAGGACCGAGACCTGTGGGATGCCACTTGTGACTGGTTTAGTCGGACATGGCACCTGCAACTCTGACCATGTGTGTTCTATCCGTGAGCCAGTTGGACACCCATCTCATGACATAGGGGTTAATGTTCAAGCTGGTAAGCTTGTCTATGATGCCAGAGTGGGGAATGGTGTCAAAGGCCTTAGTGAGGTCCAGGTAGGCTGTGTGGATTACCTTCCCTTCATCTATGGCCTTGGTAACTGTTTCAAAGAAGTCAACTAGGTTTAGGAGGCAGGATCTGCCTTTAACAAAGCCAAATCGGGTAGGGTCTAGTATCTGGAGGTTCCCAATGTCTCTGTTTATTAGTTACATGATAATTTACTCCATAGCTTTGCAGACCAGGCTGGTCAGGCTTATAGGGCGATAGTTCCCTGTTGTGGCACAACCTCTGTGGAGCGGGATGACTGTTGTTGTATGCCATTCTTTGGGTACATAGCCTGTGGTAAGGTTGAGTCTGAACAGCGAATGTAGGTGAGGGTTTAGTTCCTTTTGGAGCTCGTGTAAGACGCAGCCTGAGACACCATCCAGTCCCACTGATGCTGTCGTCTTAGCTTTGGAGAGGGAGGGCTGTTTTTACCTGCATGTCCATGAAGTCTGGGGCTCTGCATTCTTCTGGGATGGACACGGGCCCTTTTGGGGGTGAGGCGGGGTGAAGTTTGCACTGAACTTGTCCACCAGGATGTTGGCAATGTCAGTTAGTTCAGTGTATTTTTTGTCATTTTGCAGTAGTTGAAAGCATATATGAGAGTTGCCACCTAAATGTTTGATATAGCTAAATAAGGCTTTGTGATAATCTTTAGATTCCTTGGCAATTTTTCTTTAGAAACTGGACTTGGATTTTTTTATGAGTGATCGTAGCTTCTTGCTAATAATGATCAGTGATGACTTTCCTTTTTGGAATTCTGCTCTATCATGTGTCAGTTTCCTCCTCCTGTTGTATAGCTTATTTATGGGCAAGGACCACCAGACTGGTTTCTTCTTTTTGGAGGAGTGAGTCTTGGTTTTAATTGGGATGGTTCGATCCATGCATCCCTGTAGATGCTCATAGAATGCACTTGTAAAGGATTCTGCAGATTGGATAGCATTATCCTGTAGCAAGGGGGCTTTGAAACTTCCCACTTCGGTCTTGAGAAGTGTAAAGTTTGTTTTTGAAAAGTTTTTCACAGTGGTTTTGTTGACTGTGGTGGGGGGAGAATCGGGATGTGGATGTCTAGCATGATTACTTCATGATGTGATATTATCATCAAGGGGTTTACCTCTGGTGTGGAACACTGCTCCCCCATGTTGGTGATGATCAGGTCCAGTATGTTGTTACCTCTAGTGGGCATGGTGACCAGCTGTTCCAGGAAGTTTGAGTTTATAAACTCTAGGAAGCATTGGGCAAAGGACTTTGTACTCGAGTAATTCTTCCGGTCAATGTTTGGGTAGTTGAAATCTCCTCATATCATGGTGTTTGGTAGGACCTTTATATTTCCCAGTATTCTCAGGAATACTAAGTGAGGGTCCTGAGACAAGGTATTTGATCTACAGCAGGCTCCGATCTGATAAGGGATGGGAGGGTGGCCTAATGGTTAAGGTGTTTGCCTTACAAACACAAGGTGAGGGGTTCGAATCTCACAAGGGATAATTGGCTAGGCTTAAAATGACTCACAAGAGCAGTTAGCTTAGTACTAATCTATGAACCTATGAACCTATAAGCAGCTTTGCCCAATGTTAGTTGCACTTGTATGGTCTACAAGGCCTCGTGCTGTGACACTAACCGGGAAGTGTAGGTATCCTTTATGAAAATGGATACACCCCCTCCTTTAGTATTTCAGTCTGGGTTTTGGGGCCAACGCTCGGAGAGATTGGGATTTCTTTAAGTGGAGCATGTCCAACAGCTCTGTGTTTGACATAGCTTTGTATGTTAGGCAGAGATCACCTCTGAGCAGGCGATATGTGACAGAGTAAAGCTGTAGTGTTTTGAGACGGTCTGTGTATGGCATATATTTGAGGCCACTAATCCTCTTTGTGAGGTATTTCTGCAGGCTTTCCAGTTGTTGTAGATGTCTTGTGAGGTACATAGCAAAAGGGGCATTGTACTCTATAATGGATCTAATGAGTGATGAGTAGAGGGGAACAATGACCTCTTTCATTCTGCATGAGACACCTTTACTGATGAGGTGTGCCTCGTGGAAGGATTTCCTGACTACTGTGGCAATGTGATTATCAAAGGAGAGTCTACTGTCCACCTGTGTCCCAAGGTATTTTATCACACTTTCAGTGTCAAGTATACTACCGCCTATGTTGTAGTTCATGGGTACAGTGTGTTTACCAAAGGGGGTGACAATGCACTTTCTGGCATTGAACTTGAGGCCATGGCTTTGACACCAGGCATCTGTCTCAGTGAGGCCATTTTGTAGGATGTCCACATCGTTAGTAGTCTTGATTATGGCTCCTAGTTTGCAGTCATCTGGGAAGTTCATTAGCCACAGACCTTCCATGTTAACCTGTAATTCAGGGAAGTAGATACCAACCAGGACAGGACCCAGGACTGAACCCTGTGGTACTCCACTTGTCACTGGTCCGAAGTCGGACATGGAGTCTGCTACTTTCACAGTGTGGGTTGTGTCAGTCAGTCAGCCAGTTGGCAACCCATCTTGTGACATAGGGATTTATACCTAGTTTACTGGGTTTATCCATAATTCCAGAGTGGGGGATGGTGATGAAAGCCGTGGCAAGATCTAGATAAGCTGTGTGAACCACTTTACCCTTGTCTACGGCTTTGGTGACTCCTTCAAAGAAGTCTATCAGGTTTAGGAGACATGATCTGCCTTTTACAAACCCAAAATGGTTGTGGTCCAGAGTTTGGAGATTACCAATGTCTTTGTTTATACGTTCCATGATGATACGTTCCATGGCCTTGCAGACCAGGCTCATCAGGCTAATGGGGTGCTAGTTCCCGGAGTCCGTGGTGGCTCCCCCCTTGTGTAGTGGGATTGTCGCTGTGCGCCATTCAGCAGGCACAAAGCCAGAGGTGAGGCTATGATTGAACATGGTATGTAGGTGTGGTGCCAGTTCGTTCTGTAGTTCGTGTAGAATGCAGCCTGGGATGTAATGTGGTCCCACGGATGCTGTGTTCCTGGCTTTGGAGAGTGTTTTTTTACCTGTGCAGCCATGATGACAGCAACATTGCATTCTTCTGGTATAGAGATGTGCTCTTTCATGGGTGAGAGGGGGGGTAAAGTTAGCACTGATCCTATCTGCCAGGCTGCTGGCAATATCAGTTGGATCTGTATATTTAGTGCCATTGTGCTGTAACTCAGAGCCATTGTGCTGTAACTCAGAGTAGATCAGAGTGTTGCCATTGAGATTCTTGACATAGCTATAGAATGCTTTGTGGTTCACTTTAGAATCAGTGTCGACTTTGTTTTCATAACTAGCTTTGGAGGATTTTATCAGGGATCGCAGCTTCTTCCCGAGGCTGACCAAGGAGCGCCTCCACTCATGGGATCTTACCCTCTTTTGCAACAGTTTCTTCTTTCTGCTGTGCAGTTTGTTTATGGCAGAGGACCACCAGATTGGCTTCCTTTTCTTGGAGGATAGCGTCTTGGTTCTGTTTGGGATAGCATGATGCATACACTTATGTAAGTGTTTATAAAGTTCAATTGTGAAGGATTCAGTAGTCGTAACAGTACTGTCCATCTGCATGGGTGTCCTGAAGTTCAGCACTTCTGTCTTAAGAAGCATGAAGTTGGCTTTGGAGGCATTTTTTAACATGGTTTCCTTAATGGGGGGTGGGTCCAGAATGTGGATATGTAGGGTAATTAGCTTATGGTCAGATGGGACCAATGAGCCGTTGACTTCAGGTGTGGAACATCGGTCACTCAGGACAAACCAAACCCCATAACCAACACAAATAACCACAAAGTTAGCTAAATGCTACTCACTGCCAGAAGTCTCAGCCTCCAGATGCAGACACTCGAGGCACTTCTCAGTATAGAGAATACAGATATCTGTGCAGTAACAGAAACCTAGTTCAAGGCTCCAGAGAGCACACCAGCACTACCAGGATACTACTCATTCCATACCTTCCAGCATCAGGACCTGGATCATAGCACATAGGGTGTGGATGTATCCATATTCATCAAGGATACCTACACCTCTCTCTATACGCTCTGTACAGGATATGTACCCATAGAATGTTGCACAGCAACATTCTTCACACTCCACAGGGGTGGGGCCACAGAAACCCCTTGGCATTCATGCTCTATGAGCCTGACGAGTCTGCTCTTTAATGCAATGGAGCCAATCATAATGGAAGTCAACAATAAAGAGATTGTGAACCTTCACACAGTTGAGCACACCCAGTTTGGCTTCATCATATGCATATCACACCTCCTGAACTGGGTGGATTTCTTTGAGACCATTACCCAGGCTACAGATGACTGAAATGAGCTCCATACAGCCTACTTATACCTCACTAAGGCCTTTGACACCATTCCCCAGTCAGGTATCATAGATGAACTCACCAACATGGGCATGAATCCATACATCACAAGATGGATTGCAAACTGGCTCACAGATAGATCCCACAAATTAAGAGTTGCTGGCTATATGTCAGACTCTACACCGGTAACAACTGGTATCCCCCAGGGTTCAGTCCTGGGGTCCCTCCCGTTTGATATAGACTTTTGAAAAGTACATGCCAACACAGGTGGGTTGTGGTTGACTAAGTTTGCTGGGAACTGCAAAGTGTTTGCCATAACAGATTCCCCGGATGACACAAATATTCTCCAGAAGGGACTCTATGAGACAGATATGTGGTGTCAGAATCATGGCCTCAAGCTCAACGTGGAGAATGCATAGTGATCCCCTTTGGTAAAAACAAAGTACACACAAACTACCACATAGGTGTTACCCCCTTAAAACTGACAAGGTAATAAGGGATGTGGGGACACAAGTAGATAGTCATCTTTCCTTTGACAACCATGTTGCCAAAGTGATTGGGAAATCCTAAGTGGCCCACCTAATCAACAAAGGGTTTGCATCGGGATCCGAAGAGGTAGTGGTGGCCCTCTACTCTTAAGTCATCAGACCCATCATTGAGCACAATGCACCATTTTGGAAGTACTCAACTATGTATATACAGCAGCTGTAGAGACCACAGAGGTACCTCACCAAGAGGATTACTGGCCTCAAACAGTTGTGTTATGCAACACAACTGGTAAAACTAAATCTGTTCTTCGCTGCGTACCGCATACTCAGAGGCACACGCCTAACATACAGAGCCATGTCCAACACATAACTGCTGAGCATGCTCCATCTACAGATAACAAAATTGAGTTGCCCTACACACTCCAGGGATATGAACCTCATCACAACAATGAATACAACATGCTGGTGGGATAAAGTACCATCCCAGACACTTGCCGTACTGTGGAACAGAGTCCCAATGTACATTAGACAGAGCCCGTCGCTGACACTCTTCAATAGGAACCTTAATGAGTGGATGGGAAACAGACAATTCATGCCAGGCATCACATCAGCAGCCCCACTAGAAAGGGGCTTAGGGTACTAACTATTAGAACAAGGGCTTGGGAGACTACCCAATAGGGTGGTGAAAGCTGCACAACTTGCCTAGGCTAACATATGCCTTATTGAAGATAGGTTCATAGGTATATAGTAGACTATGTGACAGGTACATGTCAACAAATAGCAGATGTGTACTTCATTGTACCGTCATGTTGTACAGCAGGCACATGGACCACATACACTGTAATGCTTACAGATACTGGTGGCTGTTATGTACACTGGGTGAGAAGTGCACCTCATGTCATTTGTGCCATTGGGATTTATGCTGGGTGGGACAGTCCATATATATATATATATATATATATATATATATATATATATATATATATATGTATGTATGTACATAGGTAGGTAATAGGCTATCTGCCTGAAGGTATATATTAGTATGGCCAGAGTGTGCAGCTATCACCACCCATGGAGTTAGTTCCCTAGGCCTCTGTGTAGTAAAGCTGATGAAGTGATCCATGGTGTGACAGTTCAGTTTCACATACACTCATCAAGGCTCCTCTGGAAGAGTGTCAGCGAGGGACTCATTTTAATGTAGGTTGGGAGGGAGCCTGGTCAAAGAAAGGGAAGTCTGTGAGTTACTAATGTATCCCTACAACATGTTCTATTTATTGTTGTGATGATGATATCCCTAACGCATGTAGTACAGTGAGCTTGGGGTTACTTCAGTTAGCACATGTACATCCGTTCTGCATTGAACATGGACCTGTCTGTTGGGCAGAGATCACCTGAGTAGACAGTATGCAGCAGAGTACAGATTGAGTTAAATTCAGTCTTGTTGCATAGGGCAACCGTTTGAGGCCAGTAATACTCTTGTTGAGGTACGTCAGTGGTCTTTCCAGCTGCTGAAGGTGCCTAGTCAGTTTCATCGCAAGTGGGTTGTGGTACTCTATGATGGGTCTGATGACTGATGAGTAGAGGGAACCTCCTTTGACCTACATGCAAAGACCTTGGCAGTTTGTGGGAACATATAGCATGATTTTCTAACCACTTTGTGAATGTTTCTGGAAGTAGTGATGACTATCCACATGTGTCCATAGATCCCTTATTATTACCTCCACATTTAGGGTGTTGGCACCTATGTGGTATTTGTATGACTGTAGCTAGAGCCCATAAGTTTGACACCACATCTGTCTGACTGAGACCCTTTTTAAGGATGTCTCTGTTGTCCCAAACATCAATTATTACAACCTTTTTGCATTCATCCACAAATCTTGCTAAACATAGCCCTTGTGTTTGACTGTATTTCTGAAAAATATACACCAGACAGGAGGGGTCCTAGGACTGAGCCATGGGGGACAGCAGTTGTTACCCGCTTGAACAGGAGACCACAATTCTTACCTTGTGGGATCTGTGTCCCAGTTGGCAATCCATCAGATGAAATACGTGTTTATGCACAGGTTGTTGATTTTGTGCTTACAACATGTGTGTGGGAAGTTGGAAAAAAGCTTTATAAGGTCTATATAGGCCGTGTGTAGCTCATTTCAGTGATGCATGTCCTGGGTGACCGCCTTGAAAACTGTCTTGCAGGTTTAGAAACCATGACCTGCCCCTGACCAAACCAAAATGGGTAGGGTTGGGTGTTTGTAGGCTCCGAATAGCTCTGTTTATGAGTTCCATAATGATGGACTCCATGGCCTTGCACATCAGGCTTATTAGGCTTATAAAACAATAGTTCCCATGGTCTGTTGTGCACCAACACTCGTGGAGTGTGCCAAACGTTGCTGTAACCCATTCAACAGTTTCATATCCTGTACAGACAGTGAGTCTCAAGAGACTGTTCAGGAGCAGGGTCTGTGTTTTGGAGTTCACATATGACACAGCCAGGAAAGCCATGTTATCCCATACACGCCGTATTTTTAGGTTTGGAAAGAGCTGTTTAACCATTGTATATGTGATTTCTGGGTTTTCACAATCTCCAGGTATGATAATGGGTCCTTTTGTCAGTGAGAAGGGGGTAAATATGTATGAACCTGTCTGACAAGATGTTGGCAATGTCAGTCATGTACATGTATTCATTTACAGTTTGCAGTGACTCAGAACATATAAGAGTTTACATTGAAATTTATGACATAGCGAAAGAAAACATCATGGTTCTCTATGGACTCTCTGACCATGGCTTGGATAATGTTAGGAGTGCTCATTGTTTCTTGATACTGATTGGAGAATTATTGATGATCTTTGTTTTTTTCACTTTCTTTGAACAACTTAAGTACTTGGAGTACATAGTTTGATTATGACAGGTGTCCAATATATTATATGGGTCTGTTTTCATATCAGTGTGTGTGCACTAGGCAGGATTGGTGAATAGTGACAAGTGTCTGGAATAAGAACTGCAACTGCCAGATGTGTGGCCCACTGCTGTACTCAGACATGGCCTAAGTGTGTGAACATGACCAGTATGACCTTTCAGTACGTTGCTGACTGAAATTTCCTAAATTTAAGTGTGTGAGCATGCCCAGTATGAGCATATACACTATGTGTGTGTGAAAATCAAGTTGGTTTTTACTTCAGGGCTCACCTTTGTGTTGTACATTAACAGGAAGCAGTGTGCCTGCTGGGCTTCCATGAGTCATTCTACATACAGTGGGACAGCTATTATTTGTACATTTCTACTTGGGGGGGGGGGGCACACCTGATTGTTAACTGTGGGTGTACATAGGGTGAAGGGTTCACCTGACACTTATACACATTTGCTAGGCCTGCACTGCTATGTCAGGTACTCCATTTCAGTCTGTATTGTTGCCTATCGTACTGGCTTGAGGCATACCACTGCACTACAGACCTTAGCTTCCAATTACACGCATATTAGTTTGCGATTTCATAGCTTACCCAACCCCACATCATACTGCCTGGCCTGCTGTTATCTGTCTGCATAGGCCTGGGGGGATGTTACTCATATGTCTCTTCAGAGGGCATGATACAGCATTTGTTTGTGTTTGCGTTTGTCTACATTTGTCCTGCTGGCTGTGACTGTTGGGTATGTGACCCCCCCCCCAACTGGTATGTGTGAGTGAGTTAAGTTGTGTCTGTGCCAGTGAAATGCAGTCATGGCATAGTGGTTCAAGTACTGTGACTATAGTGCACAGTATCCTGAGTTTGAGCCCTGTCACTGCTTTTTATTTTCCTGCCGGGCAGACCAGACTGCTTAAGGAACAGTAAAGCAGGTGTGAGCATGTTTACCCGACTTTGCTCAACTTTGCCCAACACTGCTTGCTGGTTAACACGGTGCGCAGCTACGCGCAATTGTATTTAAATATGCTCAATACTGGTAAAATGTGCTTAGCAGTGCTTTATATTGCTTAAAATAGGGCACTCATGCCTCAGGTGGTGCTGCAGGGCTGCTTATGTTGGATGCACATAGTACACTCCCTATACATTTTTGAAAACAGGTAGTGTCAAGTTAGGCATCCCTTTTACTGTATGTGCGAGTCAGAGAGAGGTGTCATTTCCAGGGTTCCTGCTGAGTCAGTGTATGTGCTATGCGTTGCCTCTTTGCCAAGACCAGGGCATACTGGGCACGCCTCCTTCTGCCTACTGGGGCAGGCTCAGGTTGTTCCTCATCAGAGTCACGCTGTGCCTGTACAGGCCTTGGCAATGGTGGGGGGCAGTTTGGCCCTGCCCCATGCTGTACCTGCTGCAGCTGTTTTTGCAGGATCATACTGTGTAGCATGGCACATACCATGACAATTTGGGTACATGTAGTTGGTGAGTACTGCAAGGCTCCACCAGATGTGTCCAGGCACCGGAACCATGACTTGAGCATCCCAAACACACGCTCAATAATGTTTCTTGTTTGTGAGTGTGCCTCATTATGGAGTTCTTGTTCGGGTGTGTGCATTTCTGATGGGTGTCATCAGCCACGGCTCCAGTGCGTATCCAGCATCCCCCACTAGGTGACCGTTAGGGATGTCCCCATTGGCAAATCTCTTTTACAGCTGCGTTAGATAACAGATGTGGGAATCGTGATAGCTTCCAGGGCAGCCAGCACACACATTCATTATTATGCCCTGGGCATCGTGCACGACCTGGCAGTTGATGGAGGGGAAGCCCTTGCGGTTTATGTAGACCCTACCCTGCTCACCGGGTGGTGCTTTGATGTGTATGTACGTGCAGTCTATTGCACCCACTACCTCAGGGTATTCTATTTGGTGGAAAAGACTCATTTTGCTGGCTAATGCCTCACAGGAATTGGGGAAATATACGTGGTCACTGACATGGCATCCAGGAACTGGTGGAGTACCCTGGATGATGATGCCTGTGAAATCCCCATCATATCACCAGTTGGTCTTTGGAAGGTACTTGTAGCTAGTATTCTTAGGCCAACACATACCTTGGTATCCACTGGGATGGGTTCTCCTCTGTTGGTTCTGTGCGTTAGGCGTGGCCGGCACAGCTCAACAATTTGCTGCAGGAGGTCTCTGTCCACCCTATAGCGCTCCACTATCTCCAGCTCATGTAGCCCCTGGTAGGTTACCCTGGGTCTGTAACACTCTTCTCCATCTCCTCACTGTGGGTTGCTCAGCAGCATTCACAACATCATCACCCTCAGCACCTTGCACATGTTGGTTTATGATAGCAAGAGCAGCCCCTAACATTTTGTTTAACTTTAAAGTTTTTAAGCTTTCCCTCTCTGTATACTGCAGTATTGCAGAGTTCTTGGGGGGAAAAAAAAGGGAAGAATGCTGTTTGCAGAGTTTAAAGTGCTGGGCTGGGCTAGTCTGCTGCCTGTGCATTTGGCTGATTCTGATATATTTCACCTGGCAGCTCTGCTAGTTCTGCTTGATTAACTTCCTACTACTTCTTTTCCTTTTCTGTTTCCGCCTGGGGCAGCGCCGCGCACATGCTGTGTGCCCGTTTGCAAGAAATTTCAGATATTTTCATGGCATACGCCTTTGGTCTCTGGTTTTTAAAAAGGACAACTGTAGACACGCCTCTTGCAATCCTGAGCAACTCAGGGCAAACACAGGACACTGTGCTCCAATAAGCATACAGCCTTTCTGACATACCCCCTCATGATGTCACCTATCTTCTCCTCTACTACTCACCTACTCCTACACTTACACTCTTGGGACATGGCTCACATGCTGGGAAAAATTGGGATTCACTATCCTTATCCTCATTTGCATAGGATTGCCTACTAATGCTTGATTACATCTCTCACACTGAGCTTCCCCCCTTAGCAACCAGAACTCATTGGCCATGTTGCCTTCAGCCTGCCATTCACCTGCATGGCAGGATAAGCTTCTTAGTGAAAATGCCTATTTTTGGCTATTCTGAAATTATTTTATTGATTTTTTAAGTGCCGCACATTTGCGCGGTACTGTGCTATGCTTAAACATCGGAGATCAGGGGGAAAAAAATTAGATTTTAATAATTTTAAACATTTAAAAATGCCAATGGCCTTATATTTGGCCAATGGCATGCTTCCTCAACTGGATACATCCTTTATTTGGAGCTGTCATAGCTCAGTTTAGCAATTTGCAGAATGGTACTCCGTTATTAATGGAGTACATTTCTGCAAACAACACTACTCTTCCATGGACAGGTTAGTGTTTCCTGGAATGCAAATTTACCTCATTTGCATAGCTTTCAGCAGCAAATTAGGTAATTTGCATACCATGACGCTGTCCGTGCAAGAGTAGCTTTAGAAGCTCTCATGCACACCCCTGCTGGCTGTTGCTGGGTGCTCGGCAGACATATTGGCTGACGTCTTACTCTACAACTCTGCAAGCTTTCGTAAATCCGGCCCTCTATTATTCTATCATCATCCTGGGTTTATAAGAGCAATATTTAAAATTGGTCTCGACTTTGGGGGTTTCTCCCTTCCATTGTTTGAGGCTTTGTACAGATTTCTTGTGCTAAGAGGCTTAGGTGTAGTCACGGCTGCAAAAGTGCTGATAAGAACACGATCTACCAGACTTGGGCATTGAAGAGCTCTTCCTTATGTTAGCTCCCGCCCCCTACATGAATTTCGGACAATCACTGAACTATTTTCACCACCCATACCAGACAGTGTACAGCTCTCCCTGAAGGTCTGAGTTGGAGACATCACAAATGAAATTCTGAATTACAGAGAAATTATTAAATGCGTGCAGCTTTTTTTCACCAATTTAGAGAGTTATGGAAAGTGGGCCTTTTTCTGTCCCTCTACATTTTGAGGCGGGTAAAGAGATGGTTAAGAGCGGGTAAAGAGATGGTTAAGATTCAAAATGTGAGTGCCCCACTGACAGCGGGACTGGGGGTAACCTTGAGTGGTCTGAGGTACAACAAATTGCCACGGCAGAGAGAAAGTACAGTTGTGTACCCTTACCATAAATGTAGATGTTTGAGTGTATTCACTGTTGCACAGTCATCACATTTGGGTTATCTGCTTGCAGTAGCCCTCCGTCGGCCTGATTAAATTATTTGATCCTGCGTCGGTTGCTGTCCCTTCTTCCATGACGCCAGGTTGTCAGGGGTACAAAACATGTAGCCGACGCCATTACAACAGTTTTTCTTGCCCCAGATGTCAGGTGCCCCCCTAATAGGAAGCAATTAAATCTATAAATATACAAGGCTATACCTCCAACAAAAAAGCAAACACACCAAAAAGCTTTTGAGTATAGTAAAGGAAATAAGAGGTACAGCCAAAAGAAGTAAGGGGGCCGGAAGGAGGGTAACCAGGACTGCAACCGTGAATACACTCCAGCATCTACATTTATGATAAGTGTACACAACTGTACTATGTTCTTTGTGTTTCACTGTTGCAGTCATCACATTTGGGTAGATTCCCAAAGCTAAGGATGGAAGGAGGAAATTAGATAGCATTAGGACCAGCTATAAGGTCCTGCAAGACTGCAGTGGCAAAGCCAGCTCTGAATTTAGAGAAAATTGGCAGATCGTAATGCTTGGTGAAAGTACGTGTATCACTCCAGGTAGCAGCTTCTAGGATGTCCCTGGCAGGGATGCCTATGAGAAAGGCTGTAGAGGTAGATGCAGCCCTGGTTGAGTGGGGTCTGATCACCTGTGGGATAGGTTTTCCATGGTGTTTGTAGCAGAAATGTATGCAATAGACTATCCATTTGGAAATGTTTTCCTCTGAAATAGCCTTCCCCTCTGCCTATGTAGCAAATGCCACCAGCAGTTGTTCAGATTTCCTTTGACGTTTAGTCCTGTCCCAAGTAGAATCCAAGTTGTCTGTGCACATCTAAGGAATGCAGTATCCGTTCCCCTTTATTCTGTGGATTGGGAAAGAAGGCTGGCAAATGAATGGACTGATTAAGAGCCACACTGGATACCACCTTGGGCATGAAAGAGGGATTAGTCCTGAGGGACACCCTGTCCACATGAATGATGATGAAAGGCTCCACTGCCATAAGGGCCTGTAATTCAGATACCCTTCTAGCTGAAGTGACTGCTGAAAGGAAAGCTGTTTTAAATCTGCAGTAGCAGCTGGCTCAAAAGGAGGTAGAGTGAGTTTCTCCAAGACAAAGTTACGGTCCCAGGCTGGGGTTGGAGCTCTCCTGGGTGGTCTCAAATTTTTGGTCCCTCTGAGGAACTGCTTGAGCAGTGGATAAGAGAAGAGGGGAGGTTCTGTGTCACAATGAGCTGAAATGGCTGAGGCGTGGATTTTAATGGAGGAAAAAGACAGGCCCTTGTGAAGCATCTCAGTTAAGTATTGTAAAATCTGAGGTAAATTGGGCACTGCTGTGCTTCATGCCTTGAGATTGGTTCCAGCCACAGAATCTTTTCCATTTTTCAGCATAAGATTTTCTAGTACTAGGCCTCCTTGCCTCTAAACTGATATTCATCACTGGTTTGCTGAGGGATGGTAAAGGAGACTAAGTAATTAGCCAGGCTGTAAGGTTCATTGTTGGAAGCTGAGGGTGCAGAATCTGGTCCTCCTGTTGAGACAGCAGGCAAGGAGTCGGAGGCAGGTGCCATGGAGACAACCTTGACACACTGCACAGGAGGGGGTACCAGTGTTGATGCAGCCAGTCTGGAGCAATCAAAAATCATCCTTGGCTTGTCCTGATTGATTTTTAGTAGTTCTTTGGAGAGCAGAGGCAGAGGAGGAAAGGCATAGACCGATAGGTTTTTCCAGCTGAAGGACAGAGCATCCACTTTCCAGGCTTGTTTGTGGGGAGTCCTTGTGCAAAATTTGTCCAATTGGTAGTTCTGGGGAGAGGCAAACAGTTTTATATCTGAGCCCCCCCCATTTGCTTGTCAACATGTTGAAAATCCTTGGTTCCAGTTTCCACTTATGTGGGTCCATGAGGTTTCTGCTTAGTCTGTCTGCCAGTGTATTTAATTTTCCTGGCAGGAACTGAGCTTGTAGATGCACTTGGTAGCTCAAGGCTGTGTTCCACAATGCCATGGCTAGTCTGCAGAGGGGGTAAGAATGTGTACCCCCCTGTTTGTTATGCACTACATAATAGTGGTGTTGTCTGTCTTTACCATTAGTTGTCTTGGAAGAATGTGGTCCTTGAAGGCTGTCAGAGCATTCTGTACAACTAACATTTCTTTTTGATTGATATGCAGGTGCATTTGACTTTGGTTCCATTTGCCCTGAATGCACTTCCCTGCCAGGTGAGCCCCCCATGCATAGTCTGATGCACCTGTTATTAGGGTTTAGGCAGCAGGGGATGGTGTGAAAGGTAGTCCCTTGTTTTGGTGATAGGCATCTGCCCACCATAGGGACTCTAGGCGTAGGCAAGGTATGATAGAAATCATTGTTTCTAGGTCTTGAGAATGTTAACATCATAGGCTTTTTAGATACCACTGTAGTTTCCTCATATGCAGTCTTGCATATGGAATTAAAAGAATGCAGGAGGCCATGAACCCCAAGGCTTGCAGTGTTTGTCTTGCAGATAGCAGGGTTTTTTTGTGGCCACTTGTTTGAAGTAGGTTGTCAAATGAATTTGCTTTTCTGGCGTGAGGTAAACCATCTGGGAAGTTGTATTCAAGCTTGCTACCAGGAATATAATTTGTTGACAGGGTACCAGGTGTGATTTTTTTTGTTTATGGTGTACCCCAGACAAGTTAGAACCCTTTTTTTTTTTTTTTTTACAAAGGCCAGATGATTCAAAAGTATGTCCTGGCTTTCTGCCTGAATGAGACAATCACCCAGGTAAGGGTATATTTGAATACTTCTTTGCCTGCAAAATGCAACAACTGGAGCTAGGCACTTTGTGAATACCCTGGGCGCAGTAGATAAGCCAAGGAGCAGTGCAGAGAACTGACAGTGCGTGTAGCCTGCTTTGAAGCACAAGTATCTTCAGCAAGATTCCCTGATCGGGATGTGCAGGTATGCTTCTTTTAAATCTAGTGTTGCCAACCAGGCATCTTTGCCTAGCATAGGAAGTAATTGGTGAAGAGTCAGCATCTTGAATTTTGGAATTTCCAGAAAGGTGTTTAGAGTAGACAGGTCCAGGACAGGATGACATGAATTGTCTTTTCTGGATATCAGGAAAAGTCTTGAGTAAAAACCTTGTCTATTTTCCTCTTCTGGTACCAGTTGACTAGCCCCCATGCTTAAGAGAGACAGTACTTGTTTTTGGGCCTCTGCCTGTTGATTTGGCGGTAGGTCCAGCCACCCACTTGGTGTTGGCAACTTGTGGAAGTGAAATCTGTATCCCTGGGACACTATATTTAAAACCCACTTGTCCTGGATAATGAGTTCCCAGTTCTTTGCATGAAGAGCAATCTTTCCCCCCAAAGGGGCAGTCGGTTGATAAGTGCTTGGAAATTTTAAAAGGAAGTCATTGAGACAGTTTACCATAGGGGGGAGTCTTATTATTCCAAGACTTGGAAGTGGAGGCCCCCCACTGCTTATTTCTGCGTGTCCCCTGGGACTAAAACCTGGTGTTTTTGCTGTGTCTGGGTTTGGACTGATAAGACCTGGAATGGGCTGCAAAGGACCAATTCTTAGAGGGCCAGTGCCTACTAAATCTAGGAGGCTGAACTTGTAAAAAAATCTTTTAACAGTCTGCACAGATTTATCTTTATCTTCCATCTTTATAAGAACTTCCTCAGCCTTGTTGCCAAACAGGTGGTCCTGATTTAAAGGAGCATCCAACAATTTAGCTTTAACATGATCAGGCAAAGATTGCTCCTTAAGCCAAGCATGCCTTCTGATTAAAGTCCCAGTAACAGCAGCCCTGCAAGAGGCCTCTAATGAATCAAAACCACATTGCAGAGTATGTTTTCCAACTTGTTCGGCAGAATGCATTAAATCCTATAATTCTTTATTTTCCACAGTCAGGAATCAGCATAATTTTCTGTTTAAGCAGTCCAATAACATGTTGCTGATATTTTAACATATGAAACTGGCAGTTTAAAGCCCTAATGGCCAAGGCTGCAGAAGTGTAAACCTTCTTACCCCATCTAACCAGCACCCTGAAGTCTCTATCAGAAGAGGCAAGATTTTTAGCAGTAGAAGCCTTAATGCTCTTGGGCCCCTGTGAAATAGTCTCTGGATCTGCAATAGGATTTTTGAAAAGGAACTTGTGGGACTCAGGGACCCTGTAGTATCGGTCAGGTTTTCTGGGAGCAGGAGGCAGGGAATCAGGGGCCAAACTAGATTCCGAGAAAGCATCATCAACAATGTCTAGTACAGGAGGAATAGCTAAAGGCCTATACTGAGGTAGGAGAAGGAAATCCGTAAGCCTCTTTTTTGAATCAGAAAAATCCTGGCTTTCCCAGTGGGAATGCTCCCTTAGAGTATGTAAGGTTTCTCCAAAAGAAAAATCCTCAAAGGGAATAGAGTCCTCTGCATCAGAATCCTCATAAGTAGGTAAGAGCAAATCCAGATCATCAGAAGAGTCAGAAAAAAAACAGAATCCTGATCAGAAGATTCATAATCAACTTCAGTCCTAGGCCTCTTACAAGGGGGGAGGGGTTGGCTACCCCTGATTAGAGTTATTAGATCTTCAGCCATTCTTATCATTTGTTTTTTAGGCCCAGAGACCTGAGCATGTGACCTGGGCATCAGTTTTTTTTAGACATGGATCGCGATTTAGGCCTAAGTAAAGGAGGCGGCGTTGGTTTAATATGCAAGTCCATAGGCCTGAATACACCCTCAGAAGCCGGTGCCTGCACAGCAGCTACAGACACATCCAAAGTAGAGACATCCGCGGGTTCCATAGTTGAAGCATCTCGCAGCATACCAGACTCCGAATGGGTCTCAGTACAGGCCTGCAAATCAGAAGTAGCGGGTATCAGGGGCTGTGAAAGCACCTCACTGAGTACCGGCGAACTGACTTAGGAGAAGCGTCGTCGTCAGTTTTGGACCTCAGCTGCCTGTCTCTGTCTTTATTTTTGCGTTTTTTCAGAATCCCAGTAGTCGGATGGCTAACCGATGACATTTCAGGATAATTAAACAGAGAACCGAAATATGTAGAGGTGCAAATATACAGACAACAGATAGTGCGCTGATTAAATAAAGCACAAAACCGACAGCAAGATATGTCGTGATCAGGGCTTAGGCAAGGAATACAGTATGAATGAAAATCTTTATGAGGCATTTGCTTCCCACAAGTAATGCAATTATTAACTTTTACCGACACTGGTAAGGAGCAAGAAAAAGTTTCCCCAACGGGGTACTTAACTTTAGTTGAATACTTCGGTTCTGAAACTCGAAAATAAGAAGTTAAGTACTTACCATAACGTTCCATCTGAGTAGGTGGCTTCATTTGTCTGCAACCTGTGGGTCTTGGATCTGAGCCGGCAACTACTTATACAGCTATGGATCCTAGCTCCTAGTTCCTCCCCTCACCCATAATCCCCTGCCAATCCCAATTGACCTCAGATCAAGTTTGCCCTCCTATATACCTGAAAAGGTATCCCAACAGGGAAAGGCAGGGATAACACCACCATCTAACTCTTCTGAAGGCCAGGGGGAAGGAGGGGGGGGGGGTGGTTGCAGACAAATGAAGCCACCTACTCAGATGGAACATTATGGTGAGTACATAACTTCTTAATCTGGAGTAGGGACTTCATTTGTCAGCAACCTGTGGGACAGAGTCCCCAGCTACCTGAACCTTGGGCGGCCATCATGGAAGGATGTTCCGGAGCACTGCGGAGCCAAAGGATGCTCTCCCTCTGGAAGGGACGTCCAGTTTGTAGTGGTTAATAAAGGTATGAGATGAGGCCCAAGTGGCTGCCGAGCAAATATCATCTAAGGAGACTCTAGATCTGAATGCAGTAGAAATAGATATGGACCGAGTGGAGTGTGCATGGACCCTTTGAGGTGCGGGCCTCCCAAAAGCCTCATAAGCTAGAAGGATACATTGGGAAATCCAGTGTGATAAGGTGACCTTCGAAACGGCTTTACCTAAATTGAATTTGGCAAAGGAAATGAACAGCTGATCAGATTGTCTGTGACCAGCAGTCCGATGAATATAGAAATGCATCTGCCTGTGCACATCTAACGAGTGCAGCTTGTATTCTCCTTTATTTTGATAATTAGGGAAGAAAACAGGAAGATTGATGGACTGATTGATATTGGTTTCTGAGGCCACCTTAGGTAGAAAGGATGGATTGGTCCTGAGGTACACTCTATCCTGATGAAAAACCAAGTAAGGGGGTTTTACGGAAAGAGCTTGAAGTTCCAAAACTCTTTTTGCAGAGGTGATGGCTACCAGGAATGCTGTTTTCCAAGACAGGTATTTAAAGATCAGCAGAGGCAGCTGGTTCAAAGGGGGAATCAGTCAAGGCCTGAAGAACTAGCGATAGGTCCCAAGGGGGTATGGCTTCTTTGATAGGGGGCCTGAGCAGAAAAGTACCCTTGAGGAAGGTTTTACATAGTTTAGCTGACATCAAAGGTCCTGTCTCGTGTCCTACATAGTAATGGGAGATGGCTGCCAATTGTACCTTGACTGTCGAACAGCTAGCCCCTTGCTGAAAAAGCCCGGTAAGGAAGTCCAAAACGGACGTTAGCGGAGCAGTGAAGGGGTCCAAATTATGATGTTCCGCCCAGACGGAGAAGCGCTTCCATTTACTGCAGTAAATCTTCCTGGTGGAAGGTTTATGCGCTGCCACCAAGATGGCTTTGATTGGTGAGGAGATACCAGGAGTCCTAATTAAGAGTGGAACTGGAGCAGTCAAGCTGTCAGCTTCAGGTTGTCCAGATTCGGGGTCAGTAAGCCTGATGGGTGGGAGATCAGATCCAGGCTGGGATCCAGAATCCAGGAAGGATTCACCAAGTGAGACCACAGGTAAGGGAACCAAGTTTGTCGAGGCCAAAATTGGGCAATTAGGATCATCTTGCTCCCCAACCGAGAGGCTTTCTGTAACGTCTTTAGCATCAGGGGTAGAGGAGGATAGGCATAAAGTAGACCGGGCGGCCAAGCATGCACTAGAGTGTCTCTCGGGGCTTCCCCTGGTGGGGGAATCAGGGCGAAGAAGTTGTCGCATTTCGTATTTGAGGGAGAGGCAAAAAGATCGCAGCAGGGTTGCCCCCATTTTGCAAAAATCTGCTTCGCTACTCGGGAGTTGAGAGACCACTCGTAAAGGGAAAGAATAGTGCAGCTGAGTTTGTCCGCCAGAATGTGCGTTGCGATCAGAAAGCGGTTGGTGGAGATCGCCCATTCCCACACTCTCATGGCCTCTCGGCAGAGAGGATAAGACCTGGGTCCCCCCTGTTTGTTGATATACCAGACAACTGACATGTTGTCCGTCTGTATCGCAATAGTTCCGACAGGAAGAAGGTTGTGAAGTGCTTGCAACGCCAACAGCACTGCCCTCATCTCCAGAACATTGATATGCAGGGAGGTCTCTGAGTCGTTCCATGTGCCTTGGATTGTTCTGCCTGAGCAATGCCCCCCCCCACCCGAGGCGAGAATCGTCAGTGGTCACCGTGACGAGGGGAGGTGGAGCGCAGAAGGGGCGATCTGTATGGAGGTCTGCGGAATGCAGCCACCATAACAGGGCCCTCCTGCAAGCCTTGCTGACAGAGAGAGGGTGATTGAGAGGAAGAAGCTGGAAGGACCATTGTACTTGAAGGGTCCACTGTAGTACCCTCATGTTTAGGCGAGCGCACGGAAGGAGTGTAATTGCCGCTGTCATAGAGCCCAATGCCCTCAGGACCAATTCCGCGGTTGGAGCTTCTGATTGGAGGATGGCCCGCACATGTAAACTGAGGTTCTGTAGTCTATCCGAAGTGAGGTAGGCTCGTAGACTTCTCGTATCTAACCTGGCCCCTATGAAGTCTATCACTTGTGTCGGAGCAAGGGAGGACTTGTCCATATTGATCATGATGCCTAACTGGGGGGCTAGGCGAAGAAAAAAATCTCTGGCTGAGCAGAGTAGATGCCTTGTTGGGGCAGTCAGGAGCCAGTCGTCCAGGTATGGGAAGACCTGCATTCCCTCAAGTCTCAGGTGGGCCGCTATCACTGCTCAAACGTTGGTGAACCCCCTGGGGCTGTGGTGAGGACAAAGGGAAGGACCCTGAACTGATAGTGGCCGGCTCCCAGCCAGAAGCGGAGAAACCTCCTGGATCGTCTGTCCATTAAGATGTGGTAGTACGCATCCTTGAGGTCGATTGAGCACATCCAGTCATTCTCCCGCAACAGGGGGAGAATGGATTGAAGAGTGACCATTAGGAATTTCTCCTTGGTTACAGACAGGTTCAAGAGGGAGAGGTCTAGAATTGGTCTCAGGTCCCCCATCTTTTTTTGGCACCAGAAAGAACCTGGAGTAAAATCCTAATCCGAGCTGGTCTGGGGGGACGGGTTGGATGGCCCTTTTTTCTAGCAGCTGCTGGATTTCCGCGGCTGCAGCCTCTCTCTGATTGGGTGGTACATCGGGGAGGTTCTTGAGTCTGGTAACATGAAGCATAGGGATTTTGTAACCTCTGGATATAATCCGAAGCACCCAGTGGTCTGACGTAATGGACTCCCATGCCGCCAGATGCCTCGAGAAACTCCCCCCGACTGCTTCCAGAGTGGAGCAGTCGGGCAACCCTTCAGGGCTGTTGCGTGGGCCGATCAGAGAAGGATTCTCTGGACCCAAAATTTCTCGGTGCCCCTCTGCCTCTAGGGCGGCGTCCTCCCTGTCCTCCTCTGCCACGGAAGGACTGGTTGTCCCGGAGCAGGTTGGGAATGTTGCGATTTCCGGAACCACATCTTCTTCTGTCCCTTTTGGTTCTTGGAAAAGGACCTCTGGGGAGCAGAGAAGCGGACTCCGATGCCAGACAACGTCTTCCCGTCCTTCTCGCTCTGGACAAGTGTCTCGTGAATGGTCTTGCCAAACAAAGCAGAACCATCAAAGGAAAGGGGGCATTCACAAAGGACGCCTTAAAGGGCTCCGCGAAGTCACAATGTCGGAGCCAGGCCTGGCGTCTCATAACTAGGCCCACTCCGCTAGCTCTAGCGGCTCCCTCAGTTGCGTGAGACAATAGCCGCATAGAGTTATTAGAAACAGATCTCAGAGTGGCCATACGAGTGGAGTACAATTGCTTGTCCTCCGCCGACATGGACTCCGGGGGCGAAGCAGCGTATTCTTAAATAAGATCACACTGCATCCTGATGACATGTGCCATGTAGTTCAGAGACCTAACGGAGAAGGTCGCTGAACTGAATACCCACTTTCCAAGGCGATCCATCAAGCGAGACTCCTTGTTCGGAGGATGGGCCGAGGGGCTCTCCTGAGCTAGTTCCCTCTTAGTGGCTGCCGCCATCAACATGGCATCTACAGGGGGAACCTTGCTCCAGTGGGGCCAGTCTGCAGGGGGGGGGGGCTCAAAATCCTATCTGGGCGGTTGGGAATAGGCTCCACAGTGTCCGGCTCCTTCCATGCCCTGGTGGTCACAAGGTCCACCAGGGAGTCGGCCGGAGGGAACACCCAAGAGGTACACGGACCTGCTTCAAATGCCTCCAGGAACACGGACTCGTTAAGGACTTGGGGGAGTCCACGTGCCTCCTCTTACACTTATGCTTGCGAGGCACTTCCTCGGGGGGCTGTCCGAGGAGGTCTCGCCAGCAATGTCCTGTTCCAAAGGAACAACCTGGGACATCGAAGCAGGCTGTCCCTGTGGCCGGGTGATGGAAGCCTGACCCAGCAGAGAGGGATTGCAGGGCGGAACCGAGACAAGGGCCGGGGGTCTGGATGCTCTCGACAGAGCCCTCTCCACTACATCGAAGGCCGAGGGGGAGCTGCTCTCCCTGGGCTCCGAGAGCCGGCTCCCACTCGGATCCGATGAAGGGATCGGAACCGGCGCCGAGACCGTCGGATCCGAGGGACCAGTGCGCTCCGACCTGGACGGAGCCGAAGGTACACTGAATCCCTTGGATCCGAAGCTCGGGCCACAGCTCCGAGAGGTCAGATCCGACGATGGAACCGATAGACTCGAGGGCAGGGTCGGATCTGAAGTACCCAGTACTGTCGGCACCGACCCACCCCCAGCTCCAACGCTGCCCAGCTCCAAGCGTTCCGAACCCAGGAAGCGGGTTGGAGAAGGAGCTATCGGAGCAAAAAAGGGTGTCGAGCTCCCCCCCAAAGGGGGGGGGGGGAGGCAGGAGCACTCCCATCTGCAGCTGGGCCTGGATGAACCTTCTCATCATCCGGTCCAAGTCTGCAGCAGACAGGCTGTAGGTGGATCTCGACGAGGCCACCGAGGCAGGCCTGGAGTGCCGCCTCGATGACCTCGACGGAGATCGGTTCTCCTCCTCCTCCGGTCCCGGCGAGAAGCAAGGTGATCGGAGCCGAGGAGGAGGAGACCTAGAAGCCATGGAGGGAGAAGCCCGCTTAGCTGGGGGGTCCGAAGCAGAGGCCTCGGCCCGCTGCTTGTGGTGCTTCTCCCTCCTGGCCTCCCTATCCTCCGGCGCTTTAGTGGGAGTTTGAATCCCGGCCGGAAGGGGGGCAGGACTGGCCACCACCACAGGCTGGGGAGGTGCCACGGGAGTAGCGGAGGCCGAAGCCGACTCCGGGGGCAAAAGTCCCACCAGGACCAACTTCGACCTCCGCTCTTTCAGTGTCCTGGGGTTGAACCCTGCACAAATCGTGCATCCTGAGGACAGGTGTTCAACCCCAAGGCACCGAACACACAGAGTGTGGCCATCCACCAGTGAAAGCTTATGGCCACACTCGGTGCACTTAGAAAAAATGGGCTTTGGGGCCTCCGACATTTTTCAATAAAGGAAAACTACACAAACACACCAGGCCCCAAAAACACAAGCAACACACACACACACTACCACCAGCGAGGGGAGGAAATACACTAAAAAAAGAATAAAATTAACAAAAGGGGATCCTAAACGCACACACTATTTAAGAAAAGAAAGATTTTCTACTTTAACAAGATTTTCTTAAGACTTATCTGAAAGTCGCCAGGAGCTCTGAAATCCAGCTGTCTCTTCTAAGAGGGGCAAACTAGATCTGAGGTCAATTGGGGTTGGCAGGGGATTATGGGTGAGGGGAGGAGCTAGGAGCTCAGATCCATAGCTGTATAAATAGTTGCCGGCTCGGATCCGATATCGGATCCAAGACCCACAGGTTGCTGACAAATGAAGTCCCTACTCCAGATCGAAAATTTCAGGAGTCGGCCAACTGGCACTTGCGAACTGCTTCTGCTTCGGGCACCGCACGGCAAGAAAGACTGATGTAATGGCGTCAGCTGCATGTTTTATACCCCTGATGACCTGACGTCGTGGAAGAAGGGACAGCAACCGACGCAGGACCCAAGACTTTGTTAATCAGGCTGACTGAGGGCTACCAGCAAACAGATAACCCAAATGTAATGACTGGAACACGAAGAACATCTAATCATTTCAAAACACTCACTAGTCAGTCCCTCGTTCCACTGCTAGTGCCAGGTATTTTACTGACTGTACCCATCAGCAAATCCAAAAACAGAGTCAGGTCTCATGCACCATTTTATCATTCCTTATATGTTTAACAGCATCAACAATGAAACATTTTCAATTTCAAGATCTTCCTTTCTGGTCTTGGCTAGTAAACCAAATTTAGCCCAACTGGCATCAACTACTCCTCATTCACCTCTTCACTTACATCACCACCACACAAAGCCTTACACTATGTTCCACCTACCAAAGCTGCCAGATCTCATATGTCCTTATTCTTACAAAGACTTTAAAGAATTACATTCAACAACCTTACATTTTGAAATTAACATTTAGCCTCGTGCATTTTCCCTCTTAATATTTATTTTCTAAAATTGCATCCATTTCCATATGACCAGCATCTTCAGTATCAATCATTATCACACTTATAGCACCGTCATAACTTATTAGCTTTCCACTCACATTTGCAATTGGCTTAAGAATTCAACATTGCTCATGCTTAACTACCCCTGTATTCGATATACAGCAAACACTCCAATAAGTTCTCAATAAAACACTGAATAGTTGCACTCAATTTCAGGCAACTGTTAGACATTACAGCTTACAGAGCTTCAATACAGAAACAAAATACTTTATGCTAAAATACTTAAGAAAATTAAATTTTTGCAACATGAGACTTTCAACTGATCTGCCACTGCCTTCCAGATTCTCTTCCTCTCTCCCTCTTTTCTTCTTAAACTTTTTTTGTATTTGTTCCATTAATTTTACTTCAATATGCTCCCATTCTTCCATTTTCCTCCTTCCAAACCCCAAGAGGTGCTTTAACGTATGCCTTCTACATTTTGATCTAGCCAATATTCTGGGAATCACCACTGCTTAGGGAGTCTCTTGTTCAACCAGATTTATGTTTATGCTTACTAGCACATGATCCTATACAATTAGGGGGTCATACTTCACTTCTACTTTATGATTGTGCTCTACTTTAATATAGTCCTTATCTACCCCTGACCACACCTATTTGTCTGTCCAAATATGTATATTCACTGTCCCTAGTTCTACATTCTCCTATTAGCCACATCACCCCAGTCAACAGAGGATCATAGGAAGTCACTTGGCTACTGGCCCTGAGGCCCTTACAAAACTATCCAAAAATTTAGCCCATGTTCCAACAAGTCAGCACCCTATGCCACTGTCCAGCAGGGACATAGGTGGAATCCCAGGGGTGTATTTTCTGTTCCCCATCAAGTTATCCAGGTTGCGCTTAAAAAGGCTTAATGAGGTACTCTGCTTTACGTGGAGAGGGAGTCTATTCCATAAAAGGGGGAGTCTCTGGGACACAAATCTGTCCCGCCAACAAGTCCCATTGCTGTCACAGACCAGGCTGAGGTCTCACGTGCAGGTTACTCGAGTGGAGCTTGACTTGCTAATATGCAACAGTCCCATCAGAGTGGGGTCTGAGATTGATTTGCATGCCACACAGAGGTCACCTCTAAGGAGTCTGTAAGAGACTGAGTAGAGGGACAGGGCTTTAAGCTTATCTGTGTAGGGTAGATGTTTGAGGCCCTGAACATAGGCTCTCAGGTTCATAGGCATTTACCAGGCTAACTACCACAAGGGCCTTTTTAAGCCTAGCCATGCATCCCAAACCTCTGACAAGTTCTGATACCCTTGAAAATTGTAAGCAGGGGTCTGGGAGATGAACCATTTACAAGTTACCTGTTTGCATTAGAGACATAGGTGCCAAACCAGGGATGAATTTCCGGTTTCTCATCCAATTGTCCAAGTTGCGCTTGTATTGGGTTAGGGAGGAAAACTGCTTCACATGGATGGGGAGCCTATTCCATAGATGGGTTAGTCTCCTGGATACATACCTATCTCTCCAGCAGGTCTTATTTATATCACAGGCAAGGTTTAAGTCTTTAGAATGGGTAATTCTGGTGCTGTTAGTGTGGTGGACATGCAGGAGGTCCATCAGAGTAGGGTCTGACAATGCCCTGTATGCCAGGCATAGATCTCCCCTCAAAAGACTGTAGGTGACAGCATACAGGGATACAGCCTTGAGGCGGTCTGCACAGGACATATATGAGGACATTCCAAGTTGTTGGATATGCCTGGTTAGGTACATACCAAAGGGGGCATTGTACTCAATGACAGGTCTGATGAATGCCAAATACAGTGGAACAATGACTTCCTTGGACTTGGATGCCATACCTTTGTTTATAAGTTCTGCAACACAGAATGAATTCCTTACCACTGTAGACACGTGATGATCAAATGTTAGATTACTATCTGTGTGTGTCCTTAAGTCCCTGACAACTGGGTCAACACTAAGGGGTGTGTTGTCAATATGATAGTTACCAGGGATGGATGACTTCCCAAAGGATACTATTATGCATTTCAGTTTAATCTATGGGTCTGACACCAATTGTTTGTCTGTGTCATCCCCTCCTGGAGAACATGTGTGTCAGTGTGAGATTCAATGATGGCTCCTAATTCGCAATCTGCAAATTTAGTCAGCCAGAGACCACTTGACATTGGCCTTGACTTCTGAGAAGTAAAAGCCAGAAAAGGAGCGGTCCAAGGACTGATCCCTGAGGGACTCTACTTGTGACTGGCCTCTTTGTTCCAAAGTTCTAATTCTAACTTCCTGGGTCCAGTCTGCGAGCCAGCTGGCTATCCACCGGGTGACATATGGGTTTGTACCTAACCTCTCATGTATGTTGGCAATGCCCGAGTGGGGTATTGTGTCAAATACCTTGGCCAGGTCAAGGTAGGCAGTGTGAACAATTCTGCCCTCATCCATTGCTTTGGTGATCTTCTCAAAGAAGTCCGCCAGGTTGAGAAGGCTTGATCTGCCCATGACTAAACCAAACTGGGTTCGGTCCACTGTCTGGAGGTTTACTATATGTCTACTGATCATCTGCATGACAATTCTTTCCATGGCTTTACATACAAGGCTAGCGAGACTTATGGTCTGTAGTTCCCAGGGTCTGTAGATGGCTCACCTTTGTGCAGAGGGATTACTGTTGTCTTTCTCCATTCATGAGGCATGAAGCCTGTTTGGAGGCTACAGTTAAATAGTAATTCCAGAGGCCCAGATAGGCCATGTTTCATACTATATAGAAGGCATCCTGGGATACTGTCTGGGCTCATTAATGCAGTGTTCTTAGTCTTCGCAAGAGCATTAAGGACCTGTTCCCTAGTGATACTAGGGGGAGTTATATTTGATATCTCCTGAGGGAAGGTTGAGGGGGAGAGAGGAGTAATGCTGGAGATGAATTTATCAGCCAAAAGGTTTGCTATATCTTCTGGCTCAATATAGGTGGCTCCATTTAAATGAGCTCTGCACACAATTCTGTATTGCCTTTGAGGTTGCGGACATAGCTAAAGAATGCTTTGTTATTGTCCTTGGCCTGGGAGGCCAAACATGCCTCAAATTTGGCTTCAGTAGACTATTTGCCCTCAGAGTTGTTGGTTTAGTTTGATGAGAGTGCTTTTATCCTGCTGGGTGCTCCACCTCCTAATTTTTGCCATGATTTTCTTCCTCCTGTTATACATCCGATTGCTTTTGTGATTCCACCAGGGTGGCTTGTTTTTTGAGTTACTTCTGTACTTATTCCTGGTGGTTACAGCTGCCTCTATGCAGCTATTAACATGCTTGTACAGGGTTTCTACGAACAGTTCTGCATAGGCAGAAGTGTTCTCAGGGTTTATGGGAGATTGAAATTTTGTCAGGTTCTCACATAATAGTAGGTGGATAGCCTTAAAATAGTTCCTAAATATTCTCGGTTTATCTGGGTGTCCAGGTTTTATTTTTACTTCAAAGGAGACCATTTTGTGGTCTGACCTTACCAGGGAAGGCATTACAGTAGGGGGTGTGCAGCACTCTCCCATATTCGTGAGGACCAGATCCAGTATGATTGCACCCCTGGTTGGTGTACTGATTATTTTGTCCAGGGAGTTCTTCATATATTGTCTTGGGAATCTACCCTCTTTGTCCACACTGATTCTTCTGGGCCCTTGTCCACATCCCATCTTCTAGTCACCAAGTTTCAGTCTCCCATTCATTTAATCCAATGTTAAACTTCTTCAGACAACACATACAGTTCATCACTTCCTTTGAATAACACCTAAAAACATTTAATTGGCTAAGACAATTATTTAGTGATACTTCCTTAAAAGCATTTTCAATGGAGAATTTGTCACTATTTATAAGAACACAAGACACCATCTCTACCATAATAAAGTTGAATTATAAATACATATACAACACATAAGTACACATTTCTTAAACTTCCTTGCAGTTTAAAATCTACTATTTACTCATATAGTTATACTAAAAAAAATTGCTATTCGATCTTTATAATTTCTTTCTTTCTAAAGCCTTTAATTTTAACACTGCAGAAACTGAGGTACGTTCATTTATACCTGGCCATGAGTCTGCTTGCAGCTGAAGCTGCCATTTTAATTCCTTTAATTCTAGTTGCAGTCCCATGGTTGTTTATTTGTAAAGTACATAGTCAATGACAATAAAGTAGAACTTATGGCTTGGAAATTACATAATATGTTTAGATAAGGCATTATTTATGTTCAATTTTCTTATGGCATATACATGCTCATAAATTCTTTGGCTAATTTTTCTCTCTGTTTTCCTATACAAAATGTGGTCATGAACTGCAATGTGCCAGGTAGACCACTGCTTTAGAGTTACAACTGCACTTTCCTTTTACCTCATACTTATAATATCTTACAGTGAAATTATCTGTTTCTCTTATTTTGTTACACCTTGTACATGCACCACATTTAAACGTTTCCACCTTTACTATTACAGGAAATAGCTTGTCCTTTCTTTAACAAATCTTTAAAGCTCAAGCCTTTTTTATATACAATGACTGGCTTGTCATCTACATGTTTGTCTAACATAAGGGTCATCTAACAAGATGGTCCAGTTTTTCTACAATATGGAAATTAAGAACTTGTGATCCACACAAAGTAGTAACTAAAGCTTTTGTATAGTCTGTTTTTTGACAGTGTGTGTCACATTACTCTCATTTCTATCTTGCATAGGAAAAAGGGAAGTTTCTTCCTCTGTTGCTAAACTAATAATTTGATCATTGCTACTTAAAATGGGTTTAAAAAAACTAATTCTTTTACTTTGTACTTCTTGAACTAAATCATCTAGTAGGTCTACTGGGTAGACTCGTTAAATGAACACAAGTCGTAATGTATTGCATTCATGAATGAAGTCTTCCATTTTAGAAACAATTCGAGCTGCCCTAACTCAGCTTTAACCACAGATTTTTTTCTCAGTTTTTTCCTCAGTTGCGGATGCAGGGAGGGATTATAGGTACTGGATTTCTTAAGCATAATATCCCGGCCCATGATGTTAGAACCAAACAAATGATGTAAATTAAGTTTACGTATAAATAATTTAACATCCAATATAGTATTAACTAAATTACTGCCCCTACTGGGTACAAATTTGAAACCCTTTGTAAACAAAGAAAACCAAGTCTCTGAAATAACTGAGTCACTATAATTGTATATATGATAACCATTCAGTGTATACATAAAATAATCTCCAATAGCAGTCACATCAATAGGACCAGAGGTTACCAGTCCTGTTGTTTGTTCCTCCTCCACCCTCTGGGTTGCCCCCCTCCCACCTGCCGAGGGGGTTGGGGACCCACATATGGATGGATCGACTGCTGATGGTATGATTGCTTGCGGAGGCGTTCTGATCTCCTGGGTAAAAAATCATCACTAACCTCATCAGTAGGATGGTAGGGTGATAAAGGGGGAAGGTGTTCCTGAACAGGGGACTGAGTTTCATTACCAGTAGGAAAATCTCTGGGGGCATGCTGAAAGGAAAAACCGCCCCTGACCTGGAGTGGATTAGGATACTGCCTGCCCTCCTGATATTCCTTGATGTCCCTATTGAGTTTCCTATATCTGCGGTTCAAAACAATATCACATTGTTTGTCTATTTGCTACCTAAGATCATAGTATTTTTGTTTTTCAACATCCATAGTGAACAACAAATCAGAAGTAACATTTTCATTAAATTTAAAAATGTCTTTTTGTAAGACCTTAATTTCAGTATCATTTCTCTTAATAATGGCCTTAATGCCAAAACCACATTCGTCAAATATTTTAATCAATTCTAAATGAAAGTCACTGCCTTTAATGACATTGTTCGGGAATTTATGTACCCGTAAACCTTTTGGAACAATGTGCTTGTGAAGACATTCATTCAAATATAAGTTATCAAGTTCTAAGGTCTTGTACCTGTATAAGGCATGTTCAAGAGACCGCATACTGTCAGAAAATGAAGAAGTCCCATCAGGATTACTCTCATGGCGTTCAGCAAACTGAAAAATGGGTTTGCAATTAACCCATTCCTTAAAAGTAGAAACAGGAGGTGCTGTGGAAGCATTGTCATTGTGGCCAGGAACAATAGGAGTACCCTCGGCAAAATCCCGAAGAACAGTTGGAGTGTTGAAAAAATTCGTAGAGTCCGTACTGTCTTGTACATCGGAAGAACGACCCAGTCCTTTCGGACAATCCTGTGCAGAAAAACCCATGGTCCTCGTAGTAAGAACTTTGAGAATTTCACGTTGTTCAACAAGTACAGATTGCAGACCTTGTCCCAACGGGGTGAGCAAGTTAACCAGTTGAGTGAGTTGTCCCGTGAGTTGGCGTGTGTCAGTAAGAGCTAACTGAACACCTTCTTCTGAAACGCCAGTAGCGGTTTGCCCCAAGCCTGCCTCCATAACAAACCAATACGAAAGAAACGTTGAAAAACTAACTCTCCACAACAAGAAGCAGCAAGCAGACCAGGAAAATCCACCAAGGGGTACGGCAGCCAAACTCACAATGAGGTACAACAAGGCTCGACTAGAGCTGAAAACACCACCTTCGAGAAAAAAGGAACTTGCACAGGAAAACCTTTTATTAACGCCACATATATCTCCACGTTTTCGTTGACCAAGCAACTTCATCAGATAAAAGTCAAACATTCCCCTGTTTATATACACATATAGATTAATTAATTGATTAATTGCTTATATAAATCAAACTCTCTTAAAGCAATAACAAAGTTAAAGACCATCTTGTTAGATGACCCTTATGTTAGACAACATGTAGACGACAAACCAGTCATTGTATATAAAAAAGGCTTGAGCTTTAAAGATTTGTTAAAGAAAGGACAAGCTATTGCCTATAATAATAAAGGTGGAATGTTTAAATGTGGTGCATGTACAAGGTGTAACAAAATAAGAGAAACAGATAATTTCACTATAAGATATTATAAGTATGAGGTAAAAGGAAAGTACAGTTGTAACTCTAAAGCAGTGTTTACCTGGCACACTGCAGTTCATGCACCTCATTTTATATAGGAAAACTGAGGAAAAAGATTAGCCAAAAGAATTGATGAGCATGAATATGCCATAAGAAAATTCAACATATATAATGCCTTATCTAAACATATTATGTAGTTTCCAAGCCATAAGTTCTTCATTGACCATGTACTTATAAATGACAAACAACCATGGGGACTGCAACTAGAATTAAAGGAATTAACATGGCAGCTTCAGCTGCAAGCAGATTCATGGCCAGGTATAAATGAATGTACCTCAGTTTCTGCAGTGTTAAAATTAAAGGCTTTAGAAAGAAAGAAATTATAAAGATCGACTAGCAAGGTTTTTTTAGTATAACTATACAAGTGAATATTTAGTAGATTTTAAACTACAAGGAAGTTTAAGAAATATGTACTTATAATTCAACTTTATTATGGTAGAGATGGTGTCTTATGTTCTTATAAATAGTGACAAATTCTCCATTGAAAATGCTTTTAAGGAAGTATCACTAAGTAATTGTCTTAACCACTTTAAATAATTGTCTTAGCCAATGAAATGTTTTTAGGTCTTATTTAAAGGAAGTGATTAACTGTATGTGCTGTCTGAAGAAGTTTAATATTGGATTAAAAGAAAGCGCTAACCATTTTTGGCTCGTATGAGGTTTTTTTACAGCTCGGTGCACTGATTTGTATGCATTTATTTAACTGCTGACAGACCGGTCTACAGTCTTTGTTGTTTTCATATACTTGCAACTGTATTTATGCATTTTCCACATTTCTTGCCCGCTCATCTGGTCCTTCACCTTATATTCTTTCTTTTGATTTTGGCACATTCAGTTGCTACCTGATTTTTATCTACGTCTTGTTTGATATCCATTTCTGCTTGATGTTGATATGCTTCTGCTAGACTAAGCAGAGAAGTTATTTTAGATTTATTCTCCGCATGTTTCAAATCTTTCACTACATTTGGGTCTTGTGAAGTCGGCAGATGTGAGTGCAGTCCCACAATTGCAGATCTATACATATAATCAATTTCAAGGAGGCCCATCACTCCTTCAGAACAAGGAATATACAATCCTGGTATGCACTGATCTGATTTTTATAAATCATTTGGTAAGCATGAAGCATCCTTCTTGTTTTCCAGTCTTATCTATCCAACACGTTTTGGGGCCAATCACTCCAAAACTGTAAGTTAGGACAAGAGCAGCAAACTGGTTTATAGTATGAATTTTGTTCCTAGATGTCAACGCTGTTTACAAGATTAATTAAAGTCTTCTAAAGTATTCCTAAGTTTTGTTCGCATTTGTTCATGTTTTAATGTTGATCTTTCATCAATTCCCAAATATTTATACATTCCCTGTTGCTCAAGGTCTTTTAGAGCACATTCTTGTCCCAAACTGATGTTTCCTCGCTGTTGCAGTTTTCCTGCTTTAAAGGTTGCTTTTGCACATTTATCAAGACCAAATGACATTCTTATATCATCTGAAAATGTTCGGACAACTTGCAGTTGTGCTTTCAGTTCCTTATCTGATGAGCTGTACAGCTGGTCTTTTCACTTTGTTTTCTAGGAGCTAAATTACAGCCATGGCCTAAGCTGTAAAAGTAGACAGCTTAATGGGTTAAGGGCAAGACAGAATAACAGTGGTGACAGAGAGTCACCCTGGAATATCCCCCTTTGAATGTTTATCCCTGGAGTAATAATTTGTCCGTTATCATAGCTTAATTGAAAAGTGGTCTGCCACTGTTTCATGGTCACTGTAATGTAGTTGATCAGTGTAAGGTACGTCTTATACATTTTTATGCACTCTTTTATCCATGAATATGAGATACTATCAAATGCTTTTTTATAGTCAATCCATGTCATACTTAGATTCTTCCCCTTTTTACAGTTCTCCACTATGACTTTATTTAACAAATGATCCTTGTCCCATATGGCTTTCCTTTACTGCACTTCTGTTTTACTGCCATAATTGAGATTTCTTCTAAATGACTATAAACTTTGTCGGCATCACTTCCAGTGTATCGTTTATACGTCGTTGGAAGGTAAGTTATTGGTCTACAGTTTTTAAGGTAAATTGCAGGTTCACTCAGGTAGGAGCATTGTTTTTCCTGTTGTTAGCCAGGATAGTGCTTTTTCAGGGTGTGCATATAAATTGTTCTTACTCGCAGCTAAATCTTCATGCAAAGACGTTAATACTGTTAACCAGAATTAGGTACTGCATCTGGGTCTGGGGTTTTCCAATTAGAGGCTTTTCTTAACTTTGTTTCAATCTCTCTGGCTATTACTTCATCCCATTTCATATCATGCACCTTTAAACTTCTTTTTCTTTCTTTTACTTCTATCCATTTAGCATCTTTGTTGTGTTCCACAACAGCTTCATAAAACTTCTCCAAAATGTATCTTTCTTCTTTTCTGGTGGTCTTTCAATTCCTTTTACCTCGTTTCCCAATTCTCTGTAAAACTTTTTTGGTCATCAATAAATTACTTATTTTGTACTTTTCCTTTATATTTGTCTGTGTATCTTCTAAGTTTTTCCGTCTGTGCTGAGATTTTTAGTTTACTTGTGATAGTGCATGATAGATCCTGGTCTGTTATAAAACTGTGCATTGCTTTTATTACGTCTACCTTTGTTAGATTTTTTGTTGATCTGTTCCCTCATCTATATTCTTATAACAGCAATACTTCTGGTATTAACCGATTTACAGTTTTCTCTATTCAATACTTCCATGATAGTATTTGATTTCTCCACTTCCTTTCCCTTACTACTCTGTGTTTTTGTGGTAGAACTTTATCAGTTATTAATTTAGCTACACAGTAATATATCCTTTTTACTTCTGTTATGTCACATGGATCTCTATGGATAGTCCTAATTACTGTATTCATTTGTTTTATCAAACTTCTCACTTTTTGGGTTTTAATGATCTTCTGCAGTCTATTTCTTTCATTGATTTTAATATATGTCTATCTTTATTAAATCAAGCAATTCTTCTCTTACCTCATTTTTTTCTAAACTGAGGGAACATTTTTTGTTTTCCATTTCCGGCGGGCATTCTGTAGAAAGTTCTATAGCACCTTCCTGTGGCACATTCTCTTCAATTTCATCTTGTGCCATCTGTTGCTCTGTCATATTGGGAACTCACTGGCCTATCACTCCTCAACATTGACTGCGTCATGAGTCCTGTTCCTTCCCTTGCTACCCAGCTTCAAGTGAACATTTATCCCGGTTTCCTGTGGAAGGCTCCAAAATATTTTCATATGGCACATGACCAACTGCTTTCTGTTCCACTGGTTTCCCCTTAATTTGGATATCCATTGCTCTATCCTGTTGTGGTGCTTTCTGAATTAGATTTTCCACACTGAATCCTACACTTCGCAGGTACTCCATAACATCAGTTTCTGTTTCTTTAACTTCTCCATTACTGACCTCCTTTTCTACTTTACCTCTTTGTCTTCTTATTTTTTGTAGTGTAAAGTTTTCCATGTCTGGATTCCTTTTGCCTGTACTTATCTTCAAATATCTTTGGTGCTGCTCTTTTTGTACTGGCTAGTTTTGTTTTCTCCTTTGCATAAAATAAATATTACACCATATTAAATCTCTTTCTTTCCCGTGCCCATATTTCTTCTTCAGATGTCTCCTGATCTTCTGTGCTTCTCCTTACTTTGGGGACTCGCTCCATTATGCTGTGATGTAACCTGTGCTAGACCTAGACCAAATCCTTCACATTGCAAGCACTCCATAACTTCAACTTCTATTTTTTTTAACTTCTACTTTACTAATCTTTTCTATATTCCCCCTCTTTGTGATATTTTTTATTGTGAAATTTTCCATATCTGGATGCCTTTTTTTTTTATACTTTCCAAAAATCTTCAGGTTTTGTTATTTATATTTTCGCACTTCTTCAGATGCTTCTTTTTCTAAACAGATCAAAGTTTCTTGATCTATAAACTGTTTTTCACAAATCTGTTGTATTACCGAATACAAAATTTTATTTGAACCTTCTGATAGTTTTTCTTGTGGAATTATTTTTCGTTCCTCCAATTTCTCTCAATCATTTTGTATATCTTGTGTCTGGAAATTCTGGGCTTTTTGCATAATAGTAACAATACAATTTCCTTCTTACCCTAAAAAGTCCACTTATTGGTCTTTATGGCTTTACTTTGGCCTATCAGTTTTTGTGATTTTTGTGGACTACTACTACTTCTACAATAGGGGGCTCCATCCTCCCTCTGGGCCTAGTCTGTCCCCATTGCAGGAATGTTTTCGTATTTTGAGGATTCCACACTGTCATCTTTTCCAGTCCTGGTGCCAGTGTGCTTACCAGGACTGGGCATTTTTTTATCCTGGGTCTTGTGCACCCAGATATCTTTTTTCATTTTTAATGTTCTTCTGTCCATGATATAATGCTATATAAATACAGTCTGTATTATATCAGTGTCATCTTGGTGAGATTTTGTGAAAAACAGGGTCTACACCTCATGAAGGTACTCACCAAGACTTCGGGATGAATTCAGTTTCAGCAATATTACCCTGTCTTGCTTGCTGACTTATCTCTCCATTCGGGCCCCCCATCACCTCTCCATTCGGGCCCCCCATCACCTCTCCATTCGAATGATGGGATGTTCTTGCCATATTGCTAGTGGGATGGAGTTCCAGGATTAAGAGAGGTAGTGGGAGATTAGCGATTTGCCAGCAGAACTGTTGGGTTTAGACACATGTAATAAATATTTGTCTGATGAACACAGTAGCCTGGAAGGGTTATATATTTACAAGAGAGCAGCACACGGGTGGGTTCTATTTGGAAGGTTGAAAGCGAATAGTGCTATTTTGTATTAACATTGCTTAAGTTTGTTTAGCAAAGTCACTTGGATGTTAAAGATGGGTGCAGAACGCATTAAGGTAGAGAAGAGGCAATGTGTCTTTGTACAGTGTCTGAGAGGAAGGATTTGGTTCTTATAGAATGTAGTTTTTGGTGTAATTTTTTCACCATATTTTTGATGTGTGTGCAAATTTTAGATTCTCATCTAGACAGAGGACTAGCAATTTAGTACTTGTGAAAAGTTAAATTTTTGTTTTGTTAGTTAAGGTAACCAAGAGGGAAGCTTTGTTGATTGTAAGCTGACTCATTCTCCTCCCCCTTCTTATTTCTCACTGGTTTTGGTGCTCTTTGCCTGCTTTTAACGGTTGGGTTCCTTTCTTGTCACCTCCATTTGCCCTACAGGGTTAAGTCACACTAGAAATCATTTATGCTCTGCTTCCTAAGCCTGCACTGCATCTTGCTAGGTCCCTTCCAGTTTACTACTAGGAGTTTTTTCTGCTCAGTGGTTTCCCATGTGTGTGTCTTAGTACCCTGGGTATCAGCCCTTTCTCACAGTTCTGTCCAGGGTGACCCGTCTCCTATTCATACAATCTTGTGTCTTCGATTACATTGCTGTGTCACTGCTACAGATTACATTTTACTCCCCTTCAAATATTTGATCTTAGATTCAAGTGCCTGAAACTTTAAAACCATGTGTTTTCTTTCTTTTTGGGCTGTAACATTCATTGGTTCCCCTTAATCATACTAATCCTGTGTATGGGTTATATCCACCCAAGCTGACTCTATACAGCCATTTATGCTATCTTTAAAATGTTTAACTGACAGTGCCAGTATGTTCTTTCCTTTGTTTCATTCACATTTTGCCTTCCCCCTTTTTTTTTTAATATAAAGTGAAGGAATAGATGATTATAGCAATAACCCACGCCTGGGTGTGGGTAATGCTGGATTTACCCACGGTTGGCGTGGTTTGGTCCCGAGGGCGAAGCCCGAGGGACCAAACAAAGCCAACCGTGGGTAAATACAGCATTACCCACACCCAGAAGTGGGTTATTGCTATCTATGACATTATTTAAGAAAAGAAACTATTACTTTTCTTAAATAATGGCATAGTATAATGCCTGTTTACTGCCCTTCCGCAGATGTCTGGCATCCGCGGCAGTACATCAGAGCTGTGGGCAAAAGCAACGGAGAAAGCAAGATCTCCGTTGCTTTTTTTTTTACTGTTTCGCTATGTTAAATGGGTTTAACATAGCGAGACAGTTTTAAAATAAGCAACGGAGATGTCTGTTGCTTATTTTAAAACTGTCTCGCTATGTTAAACCCATTTAACATAGCGAAAAAAAAGCAACGGAAATCTTGCTTTCTCCGTTGCTTTTTTTTTAAAACCTGTCTCGCTATGTTAAATGGGTTTAGCATAGCGAGACAGCTTTAAAATAAGCAACGGAGATCTCCGTTGCTTATTTTAAAGCTGTCTCGCTATGTTAAACCCATTTAACACAGCGAGACAGTGTTTTAAAAGTAGAGTTATACTAATGGAAAAAAGTCCGGGCGACCGGACCTTTTTCCATTAGTATAACTCGATTTACAATGTGCACGCTGGCCAATCAGCATGCACGTTTTGGGGGGGTCATGGTATAATAGTCCATAATTTGAAGTAGATCAGGACTTCAGCTTTCAACCTTACTGTTCACAGAGGGGCATGGGTTATTTACTTTCCTCTACAGTTATAACAAAATAATAGCCTTAAGAAACCGATATCTTCTATAGTTGGATCAATTTATTAACACTTGGTTATCCTCCAGTCTACCATGCTTCAGTCTATGTAATCCTTTCTGTCAGATAACTCACAGTTTGCTATCCACTTTATTGAGTCCTTCCTGTTTCTTTTCAATTATCTTCTCTCACCAACTCCAATTTGGACCTTCATCTGACTTCCTGTATTATGGACACTTTTTCCTTTAGTTGTTGTTTTATACCTTGGTCATGGACCGCATTTCTGATTTTTCCTCCCTAGGACTTGTTGTTTCTTTAGCCTTCCTCCTACTGCCTCTGGATCTACAAAGGTGCATAGCTTACCCAAATAAATATTTTCAAGGCTGCCAAATAAAGAGTTTACCATCTGAAAAACCATAGAGCCAGCACAAAGACTCTTCTTCTCTTCCTTGCTCCCACAGATCAGTCCTGATCAATGCATACTCTTGCTCCCACAGATCAGTCCTGATCAATGCATACTCTATTTACCATCTAACAGTTTCATACCTTGCTGCCACTGAACTTGACAATGACAGGTGTGGATTTCACTTTTTCACCATTCATAGGTCTACACACAGAGTGGTGCACTCTGATTTCAGTTCTTCTTCTGAGTTATTACTCCTTTTATGGAGCAGTTCTGTTAACTGCATTTTTACAATTTGTTCCTTCATATTTCTCAGGAAGACATACAATCTTGCCATTCTTATGGACCTAACCTCAAGATTTGTTAACCCTGCTTCTGCCCTCCAGTCTTGCCTCAGCTGATTCCAGGCAGGCTTTCAATTCGACATTTTCATGCATGACATGCTGGTTTGCTGCTGCATGTCCATTTAGTGCTTGGCCTATCTCAGCTAGACACTTTTTTTGCTACTCTTCTTCTTCTGGAAGGTCTGCTCTACCTCCTTATTTCTTTCCAGTTCATGGTTAATGTCACTGGCTCAACAACTTATGCTTTTCTACTTGTTTGCCCTTTTCACTTTGCTGATTTCTCCTGTTGTTTTAAGACACTGTGCACTCCACAGATGAAGTCCACATTGACATTACTGATTACAACACTAAGTTAACTGATTAGAGTGCTAAAGAGGGCTATGTTTTGAGTTCTGCTGCCAATATTGGAAGATCCTCCAATCAGCAGTATGTGTTTTATGCCAATTAGACAAAATGCTACTGCGAAATTATACTAAAACAACTGGTATGCATGCAGTTTTAAAAAGAAGCACTTTTAAGATGTTAATCCCCATGCAAAGGGACCTTCAGCTGTAACATTATCTAATGTAGAAAAAAAGTTCAAACTTCTACAAAATGAACTTACATTTAAAGCAGCTTCTCCACACTTTTCAATAGCAGCTAAACCTTGATTATGAATATGAGTTTCTAGAAGTTTTTTCAGCTCTCCAAGGCCATCCTGAATGCGTGAAACAAGATTGTACATTCTTCCCAAGTCTGCAGATAAACATCATAGGTAAAAGTTCATAAACAGAAGAGTAAATACAATCTGTAGATGTAAAAGATAACTGAAAGTACAGTTGTGTACACTTACTATAAGTGTAGATGTTCGAGTGTATTCACTGCTGCGGTCATCACATGTGGGTTAGCCCTGCTGGGTAGCCCTCGGCCGGCCCGAGTACCAGAGTAAAGGTTTCCCTCCTGCATTGCTTGTTCTGCGAGTGTGGCTGAAGTCAGGTCGTCAAGGCTATAAAGGGAGACAGCTGACGCCATTACATCAGTTTTTCTTGCCCCCAAAAGTGTTGGAGCCCCAGAGAATATATATATACAACAGTCAAGAAAAAGGGGGTAGAGGTGGGAGGGAAAAAGGACTGCAACAGTGAATACAGTCCAACATCTACATTTATGGTAAGTGTACACAACTGAACTATGTTCTTCTTGTTTCACTGTTGCAGTCATCACCTGTGAGAAAACTCCCAAAGCAGAGAAGTGGGTGGAGGAAAGTTGCACAATTATGGGGATGCTAGCATGCCCTACAGGACTGCAGATGCAAATCCTGCCCTGGTCTTGGAGAAAGTAGTCAGCTGGTAGTGCTTGGTGAAAGTGTGGATAGATGTCCAAGTAGCAGCTTCCAGAATTTCCTTGGTAGAAACCGCCCTCAGAAAGGCTGTGGTGGTAGAGGCGATCTTGTGGAATGGGATCTGACAGTTTTGGGAGGACTCTTTCCATGGAAGGTATAGCAGAAATGTGTGCAATGAGAGATCCATCTGGGAATGGTCTCCTTGGTAATGGGTTCCCCCTCTGCCAAGGGTGAATGAATCCAGGAGTTGGTCAGTTTTCCTTATTGATTTGGTCCTGTCATGGTAAAATCTCAACTGTCTGTGCACATCCAAAGTATGCAGAATTCTCTCCCATCTATTTGTTGGTGTATGGCCTAATTGTGGGTTACATAAGAGACCACCTTGGGGATGAAGGAGGGGTTGGTTCTTAGGCAGACCCTGTCCGCGTGGAAGATGATGAAGGGCTCAGTGGCCATAAGAGCATGGAGCTCAGACACCCTCCTAGCAGAAGTGATGACTAGCAAAAGGGCAGTCTTCCAAGAGAGGTATCTGAGATTTGCTGAGGAAGCTGGCTCGAAAGGGGGAAGAGTCAGCTTTTCCAGGACAATTTTTAGATCCCAGGCTGGTGCAGGATGGGCCTTCTTGGCGGTCTGATGTGAGCCACAACTCTGAGGAACTGCTTCAAGAGGTGGTGGGAGAATAAAGGCTGATTCGCCTGCACATAAGCTGAGACAGCTGAGGCATGAGTCTTGCTAGAGGAATAAGACAAACCCTTATGGAGGAGCTATGCCAGGTAGTTCAAAACCAGGGGTAAAGAGGCTTTAATGCTAGGGGTGTTCCTAGTAGCACACCAGCATGTGAATCTCTTCCATTTAGAGGAATAAGATTTTCTGGTGCTGGGTCTGCGAGCCTTCTTAATAATGTCTAACACCTGAATGCTGAGAGCTGCAGTTTTAACTGTCTTTGAGGAATCAGTCATGTTGTTAGCTTGAGTGTGGCAAGGCCTGGGTGCAGGAGCTTCCCTCTCGGAGGTCTGCGGTGGAAGGCAGGGTAAAGGGAGGGTGCATGCTTATGCTGAGGAGCATGGGGGTACCAGTGCTGCCTTGGCCAGTCGGGGGCAGCTATCAAGATAGCCTTTGGTCATTTTTCTCTGATCTTGAGCAGAACCCTGGGAATCACAGAAGTGGGGGAAAGGGCCAGTGGAAGGAGAGGGCGTCCAACCTCCGGGCTTCTGGGTGAAACTGTCTTGAGCAGAACTTGGCCAGTTGACAGTTCTGACGGCTGGCGAAAAGGTCTATGTTTGGCTCAGCCCAGATACAGGTGATCTGTAAGAAGGTCTCTCTGTGCAACTTTACTCATGGGGGTTCAAGATCTGGCTGCTTACGTGATCTGCCAGGGTGTTTTGCTTCCCTGGGAGGTATTAAGCTAAGAGATGCAGTCCTAGATTTGATGTTTTCTGCCAGATTTCCTTGGCAAGACGACACAGGGCGTAGGAAAGAGTGCCCCCCGTTTGCTGATGTACCACATGACAGTGGTGTTGTCTGCCTTGATTAGGAGTACCCCTGGTGACAGATGCACTTGTAAGGTTAGGATAGCTCTGTGCACTGCCAACATTTCTTTCAAACTGTGTAGACCTATAACTTCCTGCTACCAAAAGGCCTGGGTTTGTAGAGTTCCAGTGTGGGCACCCCAGGCAATGTCTGAGACGTCCGTGATCAAGGTCTGCTTGTGTGGGCGAAGGACAAAACAAAGTCCCTTGTTCAGGGAGCAAGCCTGGGCCCACCAGAGGAATTCCTTCTTTAAGCAAGGAATTAGTGATATTAAGGTGCTCCAGAGTCTGAGAGAGTTGGCACCAGAGGTTTCTTAGGTACCACTGCAGTTTCAGCATATGCAATCTGGCAAGGGGTACCAGCAGGATGCATGAGGCCATGTATCCCAGGGCTTGTAATATTTTCCTGGCTGTAAGGTGGGTCTTCTGTGCCAGCTGTTGGAAGTAGGACTGCAGAGGGGTCTGTTTTTGGGGGGTTAAGAAGGTCATTTGCTTGGATGTGTCTAGCAGAGTGCCCAGGAAGGTAATCCTTCGAATGGGTAGCAGCTGGGATTTCTCCACGTTTATGGTGAACCTCAGTGAGGTCAGTATTGTCTTCACAAAGGAGAGGTCCTGAAGGAGCTTTTCCTTGGTTTCTGCCTGAATGAGGCAGTCGTCTAGATAGGGGTAAATGTGTATGGTTCTCTGTCTGCAGTAAGCAATGACTAGAGCCAAACACTTTGTAAAGACTCTGGGAGCAGTGGAAAAGCCAAAGGGCAGTGGAGATAATTGGACGTACTGGGGCCCTGCTCTGATCCTGCAGGACTCTCTGGTAGGAATATGCAGGTAGATATCCTTCAGGTCTAGGGTCACTAGCCAGGCTTGAGGTAGAAGCATAAGCAGTAGTTTTTGTAGTGTCAACATTTTGAACTTTGGAACCAGAAGGGACAGATTCAGGGTAGAGTAGTCTAGGATAGGGCACCATGAGGCCTCTTTTCTGGGAACCAGGAACAGGCTTGCGTAAAATCCCTTCCCAGTCTGCTCCTTGGGCACGGGTTCTACAGCACCCTAGGCGTAACATTATTGGATCTAAAAAATAGCTTCTGCTGTCTGGTTTGCAGGGACGTTTGGGCAACCTGATCTCCTTGTTTTTTCTTTGAAATAGAATCTGTACTCTCTGGTAACAATTTTTATGACCCATAGATCTAAGGTGATGGCCTGTCAGTTTTCTAAGAAGAGGGAATGTCTTCCTCCTAGCTTGTCTGGAGACCTGGGGGACATAGGGGAGGGTTCATAGGCAGGTACTAGGCTATTAGCCCTAGGGCCTATATAAGCCTAGCCAAAAAGGTACCCTGGCTTTCGCCACCCAAGAAAATTATTTTCCTGTGCCCCTATCGAGCAGAGCCACAGAAGTGACAGTGGGGTGAATTTCCTATTTCCCATCCAATCATCAAGATTTTTCTTGAAGAGTGCTAATGAGGAGCTCTGTTTGACATAGATAGGTAGTCTGTTCCGGAGTATGGGAAGTCTCTGGGACAGGAATCTATCCTTCCAGCATGTTCTGTTTATTGTGGTGACAAGGTTTAGGTCCCTAGAGCGTGTAGCTCGGAGGGATTGGGATTTCTTTAAATGGAGCATGTCCAACCACTCTGGGTTTGACATAGCTGTGTATGTTAGGCAGAGAACGCCCTGAGTAGACGATATGCGACAGAGTAAAGCTGGAGTTTTTTGAGAAGGTCTGCGTAGGGCATCTGTTTGAGGCCAGTAATCCTCTTTGTGAGGTATTTCTGTGGCCTTTCCAGTTGCTGTAGATGTCTTGCGAGGTACATACCAATAGGGGTGTTGTACTCCATATTGGGTCTAATGAGTGAGGAGTAGAGGGGAACAATTACCTCTTTTTCTGGATGAGAAACCTTTTATGATGAGGTGAGCCACATAGAAGGATTTCCTGACCACTGTGGCGATGTGATTATCAAAGGAGAGACTACTGTCCACCTGTGTCCCAAGGTCTTTCATCATACTTTCGGCATTAAGTAGACTACCACTTATGTAGTAGTTCATGGGTACAGAGTTTTTACCAAAGGGGATGAGACAATACACTTTCTGGCATTGAGCTTCAGGCCATGGCTTTGACACCAGGCATCTGTCTCAGCGAGGCCCTTTTGTAGTATGTCCACATCGTTAGAAGAGTTTTGATTATGGCTCCTAGTTTGCAGTCATCTGCAAACTTTGTTAGCCAAAGACCTTCTGTGTTAGCCTGTACTTCAGAGAAGTAGATACCAAACAGGAGAGGACCCAGGACTGAACCATGTAGTACTCCACTTGCCACTGGTCTGAATTCAGATTTGGAGTCTGCTACTTTCACAGTATGGGCTCTGTCCGTGAGCTAGTTGGCAACCCATCTTGTAATATAGGGATTTATACATAGTTTAGTGAGCTTATCTATAATTCCAGAGTGGGGGATGGTGTCAAAGCCTTGGTGAGATCTAGAAGCTGTGTGAACCACCTTACCCCCACCAATGATTTTGGTGACTGCTTCAAAGAAGTCAATCAGGTTTAGGAGACATGATCTGCCTTTTACAAATCCGAACCGGGTAGGGTCCAGAGTTTGGAGATTACCAATGTCTTTGTTTATGAGTTCCAAGATGATACGTTCCATGGCCTTGCAGACCAGACTCGTCAGGCTAATGGTGCGGTAGTTCCCGGGGTCCATCGTGGCTCCCCCTTTGTGGAGTGGGATAACCATCGAGGTGCGCCATTCAGTGGGCACAAAGCCTGAGGTGAGGCTATGATTGAACATGGTACTTAGGTAGGGTGCCAGTTCATTCTGTAGTTCGTGTAGAACGCAGCCTGGGATATTGTCATTTCCCATGGATGCCGTGTTCTTGGCTTTGGAGAATGTTTTTTTTTACCTGTGCAGCCATGCCTTTGCATTCTTCCGGTACAGAGATGGGCCCTCTAGGGGGTGAGAGGGGGGTAAAGTTAACACTGAACCTATCTGCCAGGATGTTGGCAATATCAGTTGGTTCTCTATATTTAGTGCCACTGTGCTGTAACTCAGAGCAGATCTGAGTGTTGCCATTGAGATTCTTGACATAGCTATAGAATGCTTTGTGGTTGTCTTTAGAGTCAGTGGCAATTTTGTTTTCATAACTAGCTTTGGAGGATTTTATGAGGGATCTCAGCTTCTTACTGAGGTTGATCAGGGAGTTCTTCCAGTCATGGGATTTTATTCTTTTTTGCACCAGTTTCTTTCTTCTGTTGTAGAGTTTGTTTATGGCAGAGAACCACCAGATTGGCTTCCTTTTTTTGGAGGATAGCATCTTGGTTGTATTAGGGATAGCATGATCCATGCACTCGTGTAAGTGCTTACAAAGTGCATTTGTGTAGGATTCAGCAGTCGTATCTCTATTGTCCATCTGCATGGGTGTCATGAAGTTTGGCACTTCTGTCTTAAGTAGTGTGAAGTTTGCTTTGAAGAAGTTTTTTACGGTGGTTTCCCTAATTGGGGGTGGGGGCGGGATGTGGATGTCTAGGGTGATTAGCTTGTAGTCGGATCTGACCAACGAGGAATTGACCTCTGGTGTGGAACACCGGTTGCCCATGCTGGTAATGACCAGGTCTAGGACATTGCTGCCCCTGGTGGGGGTGTGAATAAGTCTATCCAAGGTGTTGGAATTTATGAATTCCAGAAAACGTTGAGCAAAAGAGTTGGTACACGAGTAGTTTTCCCAGTTAATGGTGGGGGTAGTTGAAATTGCCCATTATTCGGGTGCTGGGTTGTACCCTAATACTTTCCAGTGTACAAAGAAATGAGGAGTGGGAATCCTGGGGCATGGTGGGTGGTCTGTAGCAAGCTACACTTTGGACTGCGATCTTGCCCAGAGTTGGTTGCACTTGGATAATCTTGGATGCATTATGCTTTGCAACTAGCCTGGAGGAGTGGATATCGTTAATGAATACGGACACGCCTCAATCTTTAGTGCTTCGTTCCGGGTTAGATAGCCGAAAGGTGTGGTATGAATTACAGCCTGATAGGGGTGCTCTCTGGAGCTTTGAACCAGGTCTCTGTCACTGTACAGATGTCGATGTTCCCCATTTTAAGGAATGCCTTGAGTGAGTGCATTTTGAAGTTTAGACTTCTAGCATTGAGTAGCATTAACCTCAGATTTTGCTTGCTTGTACCTGTTATGGTGGTGAATTTGTCATTTGAACCTTGCCTAAAAAAGGCACTATAGGGGTGGCAAGAGCCTTGGCCAGTATTTGGAATCCCAAGGGCGACAGGTGCAGGCCATCTCTGGCAAAGCATCGTGGTCTGTCGATCATGTCGTGCCAGACAGACAAATACTGGATCCCCTTAGAATGACACCAGAAGCTTAGCCAATTGATGAAGTCAATCATTTTGTCCTTGTACTGTGGTATCACACGGAAGGGAGTCATTGTGATTCTCTGGTGAAGGAAGTGGGCTATGAACTCCCCTGTCTTGGAGGGGCTGTGGATCACTGCCTAGTTCTTTGTTGGCTGTGTGCCTTTGGTCTATGGGTTCTGCCTCGGCATCCCTTCCTCTGTATTGGCTTAGCCTGAGAGGGAAAGGACCAGTGCTTGGTAGGGAAGTTTCTGTTGAACCTGGGAGGCTTACCTGCAAAAAGTCCTTGACAGTCTGCATGGATTTGGCTTTGTCCTCCATTTTCTTGATTACCTCCTAGGCCTTGCGGCCAAACAACTGTTTTTTTATCTAAAGAGGCATCTAAAAGTTTGGATTTTACCTTGTCAGTTAAAGGTTGCTCCCTTAACCAGGCATGCCTTCTGATAACCGATCCTGTAGCTACAGTCCTCGTAGAGGCTTCCAAGGCACCTTAACCACAATGGAAGGAATGCTTTGCTACCCGAGAGCTTGACTGTATGAGGTCTGTTAATTCTCTGGTAGTGTTACTGCCAGGCAAGGCAGATATTTTCTGTTTAATGAGTTTGAGCACGTTCTGCTGGAATCTAATCATATGAAATTGACAGTTTAAAGCTCTAACAGATAATGTGGCTGAGGTGTAAACCTTTTTACCCCATTCTGTCTAGAGCTCTGCTTTCTTTGTCCGTAGGGATGTTTTTTTTTTTTTTTTTTTTTTTATATTTGAAGAGCTTGCTCTAGCTCCCTTAGGGCCCTGAGTGATTACTTCAGGGTCTGCAGTAGGGCTTTTAAATAGGTATCTGTGAGAGTCTTTCACCCTGTAGTACCCGTCAGGTTTTCTGTATGCAGTAGGGAGAGAATCTGGAGATGGGGCTTTTTCCTAGAAAAACATCCTCTACTACATCCAGGATAGGAGGAATGGCCAGAGGCTTATGCTCATGCAGATCTAGAAATTCCCTGAGTCTCTTTTTAGACTGGGTGTATTCCTGGGCCTCCCACTGAAAATGTTCTTTGAGAGTGTTTAGAGTTTCCCCGAAAGAAAGATCCTTGGGGGGGGGGGGGCAGGGGGAATGGGATCATAAGTATCAGAATCTTCGAATGCTGCTAAGGGCTGGTCCTTCATGCCTGACTCCTCCAGACCTAAATCCACTGATTCCGAGTCTGTGAGGACCACTTGGGGGGGGGGGGGGTTGGTTACCCCTGATCAGAGTCATCAAGGTCCTCTGCCATTTTGAAAAGTTGCTGTGACTGAGGGGCTGGCTGGCTAGTAGTAGGTCGGCAGCTGGGGTCCTGTGGAGGGATCTTTTTGGGGGTAGATTTTGGCTTGGGCCTAGCTGGTTCAGCAGTCTTATAGAGAGTCAATTTGACCAGCGGTGTTGTCGTCAGTCTAATCCTGAGTTGGATGTCAGTGGGGGCTCCGCAGAAGCCGGTGCCTGCAAAGTAGCTCCGGACCCAACCGCAAGAAGAACAAACGACATCTCGGCAGGAGGAGGTTGATCCGGTGGCATACTGGACTCCGAATGGGTCACAGTAAAGGCTTGCATCGGATCGTCGGCTGTCTTCAGGGGCTGCAAAGGCGCCTCACTGAGTTCAGCTGTAACCTTGCTTACAGAAAGGGTAGAGGGTAGTCCGGGGTCGTCAGAGAAACTATCCTTGTCTTTGTCTTTTTTCTTCCTAGGAAAGTCAGTAACCAGCTGAGAGGCTGACGCCATTTCTCGTTGCTGGAAAGACTAAAATGCCTCGTTACAACAGCAGCTCTTCTTTTTATAGTACGAGCATTAAAGAGGGCACAGAACCGACACCCTGGAATGTCATGGTCTGGGCCTAAACAGGTGACGCAGAAAGAATGGAAGTCTCGGTGTGGGATCTGCTTTCCAAAACTGAGACAGTTATTAACTTTCTCTGACATCGGTTTAAGGCAAGAAAAGGTTCCCCAATAGCTTTAGACGGTTGTCCACTCTGGCAACGGCCGACCGATGCACTCATAAAACTGCTTCTGCTTCAGGCTCCACGGCAAGAAAGACTGATGTAATGGTGTTGGCTGTCTCTTTTTATAGCCCTGATGACAGCCACACTCACAGAACAGCTGACGCAGGAGGGAAACCTTTACTCTGGTACTTGAGCTGGCCGAGGGCTACCCAGCAGGGATAACCCACAAGTGATGACTGCAACAGTGAAACACGAAGAACATCCATTAGTGATCCCAAAAGATGCTGAAGCCTGCTGTAATCTTTAATAAGATTCAAACGTCCAACCACCTTAATTTCATAGGATAGTTTAATTAAAAAAAAAAATCAGAAATATCTTTTGAGCCACATCATTCTATTAGAAGCATTCGCAATAAAAACAAATCATACAATTACAATGTACACGTTCTCCCTCCTCCCCACCACCACCACTTGCTTGGTCTGCTGAAACCAGACAGCTCCATGGCATAAAAAGGATACAGCCCTGACTGCAACTGAGACAATCCAGGTACAGCAGCAGCTAGATGGGAGAGACAAGAATCATGAGGTAGAGCCCACTTACCTTTCATATTCCATGTGAAATCCCTGGTGTACACTGGGGTCAACAAAGATGCTTTGCTGTTATAGAAGGCAAGGTCACTGAGCAAACGTCTTGCGAAAAAGCAGGATGTAGCTTCCCTTGAGTAAACTTATTGCAAGCCACCCCCTCTTTTAGGGTGCAAAGGTCATGCACAAGGATCTGCTGGAGCCTAAAGGAAAGCCACACCAAACACTGAAGGATAATGTCAACTCCTGCAGATAGACCCTCACCCCTAGCAGGAATGAATGGACTTGCAGGCCTCTTGCTTTCTAGAGGAAAGTGTGGACCACATGGATAAGAGAGATGATCAATGCTCAACTGAAAATGCCACTCAAAGTTAAAAAATGCTAAAACCCATACGAGCCAGTCAAAAATATTAAATCAACACAAACTCAGATAAAGCTGAACTTTCTGAAGAGCAATCAACAATGTAATATAATGCCGGTTATGGGCAGGTGCTACTGCACCTTGCATTAAGTAATCTATTTCTCTTTCATCATCAGCTTTCCCCACTACTTTCAAAGAAAGGTATATGATGAATTTTTGAACATCAACAATGCAAAATATCGCAAATCCTTCTGTACTCTGCAAATAAACATAAAACAAACGGACAAAGCAGTACAGATGTAGCAATTATCAGCAGTTAAAAAATTCTTCAAAGTGAACAGCATGGGGAGTTTAATACAGATGTTCATCAAGGTCATTCAGAATAAATTTCCCCACCACTTTAACAGGGAAACATCTCCTCTAACTGAGACCAGACTTTCTACACCTGGGTAGATAGCATCCACTCTTCAAGAGTTCTCCGGTTCTAACCCAAACTAGAAAACATATAAAAGAAACATGTTGCCAAAATTCAATAATATCAGACACATTCAGCAGATCAATCAGGGAACCATTATTGCTGGAGCTATTTAACAGGATAACCCCTCCATCTCCAAATGGACTATATTTTTTACAGGGTTACTGCACTGGTGGCCAATCTCCTGGTGGAGGGTAGTCTCACCGATGCAGATATCTTGGGTCCTTATCTATGAGCCAGCCAGCCAGCAATCCAGTGAGTTATACACGGACTTATGCCTAAGTTTAACAATATTTGGTTGAGGAATTGTAGAGAACACCTTGGCCAGGTCAAAGAAGCCAGCACATCTTGCCAGATGCATCATATCAGATGTATTTTACCAGATGTATCATGAGAATCACAGATGCCACAACACCCAGAACCCAGAGGAATTCCACTGTAGTGAAGAGAGTCTGAGTGAAAAACCCACGAAAAAGATGTAAATACAGCTCTACTTTTTCTGTAATGGAGTCAAAAAAGACTTTTGAATGTTCTCTTGGAATCCCAACCTGCACAGGAGAGACCTCTTGAGAGATTCCTAATATACTTTGAAACAGACTCTGCAAAGATGAGCAAGTTGTCTAAATATGACAAATGTGTATACCCTACAGCCTGCAATGGGATATAACAGGAGCTTGGCACTTTGTGAACACACTTGGAGCAGTGGATCGCCTAAATGGAAAATCAGAGAACTGACAATTTGATCTAGGCACATAAAATCTTAAGAAACATCTGAAGTGTGGATGAATAGGAATGTGCTAAGCATCATTTAAATCTAAGGTTACCAGAAAACTCAAATGAGGAAAAAGGGGTAAATAGGTTGTGAAGTGAAACCGTTTTGAATTTGTGCACCATCACATACTGGTTTAAGGAAAAAAGGTCCAGAACTGGCCTACATGCGTTTTCTTTCTTTGGCACCAAAAACATTCTTAAATAAAAACCTTCTCCCAACTGGGCAGGAGGAAAATACAGTTGTGTAAGATCTTACCATAACAGTTGATTCCCTATTTTCTATCAAACACAGCCATATGTCTGGCTAACATAGCAATGCATTTGCCCCTTCCAGGCGCTGTATGTCAGACGCATGTCCTACACTTCAGATGTAAAGTACATAAATTCATAGGTTCATAGGATGATACTAGGCTATTAGCCCATGTTCCCTCAAAGTCAGCACTTGTTTCCGCTGTCCAGAAGGGACACAGGTGGGATCCCTCGGGTGTATTTTCTGTTTACCATCCAGTCATCCAGGTTCCTCTTAAACAGGGCTAGTGAGGTACTCTGCTTGACATGGAAAGGGAATCTATTCTACAGATGGGGGAGTGTTTGGGACACAAATCTAACCTGCCAACAAGATCTATTAATGTCACAGACCAGGTTGAGGACTTGTGTGCGGGTTGATCGAGTGGAGTTTGACTTATGGATATGCAGCAACTCCATCAAGCCTGGGTCTGAGATGGCCTTGTATGCCAGACACAGGTCACCTCTGAGCAGTCTATACAAGACTGACTAGAGGGACAGGGCTTTTAGCCTATCTATACAGGATAGGTGTTTGAGACCCTGGAATTTTCCTGGTCAGGAACATCTGTGGTCACTCTCCAGCTGCTGCATGTGCTTGGCAAGGTACATGTCGAAGGGTGAACTGTACTAGATAATGGGTCGGATACAGGAGGAGTACAGGGAGGTTATGACCTACTAAGGTGGGCCATGTAGAAGGCCTTCCTGTACAACGGAGGCAACGTGGTGGTCAAAAGTCAGGTTGCTATTAACCTGGGTGCCCAAGTCCCTCACAACTGCATGCTTAGTATGTTACTAATGTGATAATTGGTGGGCATGCCATTTTCCCCAAAGGGGATAATGCTGCATTTCTTGGAATTCAGTTTGAGGCCATGCCTCTGGCAGCAGTCATTAGTTTGGGTAAGGCCCTCTTGGAGGATGTTCACATCACTAGGGGAATTTAAGACAGCACCCAGCTTGCAGCCATCTGCAAACTTGGTCAGCCACAGACCACTGGTTTTGGCTTGCACCTCAGAAAAGTATATCCTAAACAGTACAGGCCCCAAGACCGATCCTTGCTGTATGCAGCTTGTTATGGGTCTACTACTAGAGATGGCTTCCTCTATTCTGACTGAGTGGGTTCTATCAGTGAGACGGTTAGCTACCCATCTGATAACATACGGGTTGATGTCTAGCTGGGACAGTTTATCTATTATGCCCGAGTGGGGAATAGTGTCGAAGGCTTTGGCTAGGTCAAAGTAGGCGGTGTGCACCGTATTCCCCTTGTTCATGGCTTCGGTGACGGTTTCAAAGAAGTCGACAAAGTCTGATAGCGACATAAAAGCACCTAATCCTCAGAAATGAACTGCTCCAGGAGAACCAGAGCAACCCAAGAGTAACAGAAAAGAACATCTGCATCCAGAAAGGGAAGAAAGAAGGACCTCTTGGCCAAAGGGTAAGAAACAGTACCCAAGGAGAGGAAACGAGGGAGGAACAGAATACTGCAACACTGAAAAGTCAAAAACTAGGATACTGCAACAGTGAAACTTTTGACACCTACTGTTCGGTAAAATGTTACACAAATATACTATGTACTTCCTTATCACTGCTGCAGTATTCCTTACTGAAGAAAAAGTACAAACTCTACAGTACAGGATGAGGAGAAAGCAACCGAAAAGCCCACCAAAAAACATGAAGGAAGCCCCTAGCAAATTCAATTCTGGCCACAGTCACTTCATCTACCTTCTATAGTGTAAAGTAAAATTATATGCAGAAGACCAAGTAACAGCTTCCAAAATGGATCTAGCACCCAGACCACTGAAAAAAGCACCAGAAAAGGCTGTCACCCTGGTAGAATGAGAATGAACTGAAGAAGAAAGATGCTTACCTTGAAAAGAACAAAAAGAAATGGCCTTAGAAATCCAACAAGAGATGGCTTGCTTAGAAAGTACAGTTGTGTAAAATATTACACATAACAGATGTCCTCCTTTTCACTTTTGCAGTATTCATAACATATTCCTGCCAAGGATAACCCAATGTCCAATTGGTACACAAAAAGCCTTTTATCCTCTTACTGCTGTATGTTAAGTGTATTCTCCCTGTGTAGGGATAGAGGTGATGTATGAACGCTCCAATCTAAGAACTGAACTGGCACAGGAGAACAACCACCACCCCTGTAGAAAAAAAAAAAAAACATGAACATCCATAGGGAAAAAAAAACAAGAGAGAGAGAGAGTCAAAGATCCCTCGGCTAGCAAAGAGTTCCCTACAGAAGAAAGAAAACAAATGAGGCAGGAGGGAGGGATTGAATACTTCAACAGTGGAAAACAAAATCGACTGTTACTGTAAGATTTTACAGAACTGTACTGCATCCTTCCATATCACTGCTGCAGTATTCATAGCATACGAGAGATTACCAAAGCTAATGAAAAGGATGGGATGAGGAAAGCACTGAGGATCTCTCTACAAACCCATGAAGGACAGCCCTGGCCAATCCTGCCTTGGCTCTGGAAATGGCATCAAACTTGCAATGTTTAGTAAAAGTATGGAGAGGGGATGAAGTGACAGCTTCAAAGAACGACCTAGCATTTAAGCCCTTGAAAAAAACTTCACAAGAGGCCATTGCACTTGCAGAATGAGCCTTAAATGAAGCCAAAGGTTGTCTTTCAGAAAAGGAACAACAAAAAAGAAATGGCCTTAGAAATCAAGCAGAAGATGGTTTGCTTAGAAAAGTACAGTTGTGTACACTTGCCACAAATATAGATGTTGAGTGTATTCACTGTTGCAGTCATTACATTTGGGTAATCTGCTGGCAGGTTGCCCTCAGCTGGTCTGATTAACTCATTTTCATTAGATTTTCTTGCCACAGATGTCAGGTACCCCCCAAATGGGGAGCAATATACATATATATATATATATATATATATACAGATCTGCATGTAATTTAACACACAAAAAATATACCACCAAATAAAAGCAAATACACCACAAAGGCTTTTAAGCCTAGTAAAAGAAGGAAGAGGTATAGTAAGAGAAAAATAGGGGGCTGGAGGGTGGGTAACCAGGACTGCAACAGTGAATACACTCGAACATCTACATTTATGGTAAGTGTACACAACTGTACTATGTTCTTCGTGTTTCACTGTTGCAGTCATTACATTTGGGTAGAATCCCAAAGCTATGGTTGGGAGGATGGAATTATACAGCATTAGGAGCAGCTATAAGGCCCTGCAGAACAGCAGTGGCAAAGCCTGCGCTGGATTTAGAGAAGAGAGGCAAATGGTAATGTTTGGTGAACGTATGAACCGAGCTCCAGGTAGCAACATCTAGAATGTCTCTGGTAGGAACCCCTCTGAGAAAGGCTGCTGAAGTAGATGCAGCCCTGGTGGAATGGGATCTGATCCCCTTGGGGACAGGTTTAACATGGTACATGTAGTAGAAATGAATGCAATGGCTTATCCATTTTGAAATAGTCTGATTTGAAATAGCCTTTCCCTCTGCCCCTGCAGCAAATGCCACCAGTAATTGCTCAGATTTTCTTAGGTATTTTGTCCTGTTTAAGTAGAATCTTAGTTGATTGTGTACATCCAATGAATGCAGAATCCACTCACCCTTGTTCTGTGGATTTAGGAAGAAGGTTGGTAGATGAATGGTCTGATTAAGAGCCACACTAGAGACCACCTTAGGCATAAAGGATGGATTAGTCCTGAGAGCCACGTTGTCCGGGTAAAATACAATGAAAGGCTCCACTGCCATGAGAGCCTGTAGTTCTGAAATCCTTCTAGCTGAAGTGACTGCTAAAAGAAAAGTTGTCTTCCAAGAGAGAAATTTTAGGTCTGCAGTAGCAGCTGGCTCAAAAGGAGGAAGAGTAAGTTTTTCCAGCACAAAACTGAGGTCCCATGCAGGAGTTGGTGCTCTCCTGGGAGGTCTTAAATTTTTGGCCCCTTTGAGGTACTGCTTAAGCAGGGGATGAGAAAAGAAGGGAGGCTCTGTGTTGTAATGAGCTGAAATGGCAGAGGCATGGATCTTGATGGAAGAAAATGATAGGCCCTTGTGAAGCATCTCAGTTAAATACTGCAGAATCTGAGGAATATTGGGCATTGCTGTGCTTATTCCTTGTGCTTGGTTCCAGGCACAGAATCCTTTCCATTTGTCAGCATAACATTTTCTAGTACCAGGCCTTCTAGCCTCCAAAATGATATCCATCACAGGTTTGCTGAGAGATGCAGCTGGTGAAATTAGTTGATTAGTCATGCTGCAAGATTCAGAGTTTAGAGCTGAGTGTGCAGAATTTGATAGTTCTGCTGAGACAGTAGATGAGGTGTCTGAGGCGGGTACCACGGAGGGAGGTGCGACCTATTGCATAGGAGCGGGTATCAGTGTTGGCGAGGCCAGTCTGGAGCAATCAGAATCATTTTTGGTTTTTCCTGTCTGACTATTACTAAGACCTTGGACAGCAGAGGCAGAGGGGGAAAGGCACAGACTGATAAGTTCTTCCAGCTGAAGGATAGAGCATCCACTTTCCAAGCTGTTTTGTGATGAATTCTTGTGCGGAATTTGTCCAACTGATAGCTTTGGGGTGAGGCAAAAAGATCTATGTCTGGGCTCTCCCATTTGTGTGTCAACATGCTGAAGATTTGTGGATCCAATTTCCATTCGTGTGGGTTCAGATTTCTGCTTAGTTTGTCTGCCAGATTATTTTGCGTTCCTGGCAGAAATTGAGCCTGTAGATGCATTTGATAAGTCAAGGCCGTGTTCTACAAAACCATGGCTAGTCTGCAAAGGGGGTAGGAATGGGTACATCACTGCTTGTTTATGTACCACATGACTGTGGTGTTGTCTGTCTTTATCAGTAATTGTCCTGGATGAAGATAGGCCTTGAAGGCTGTCAGAGCGTTCTGTACAGCTAGCATCTCTTTCTGGTTAATATGCAAGTGCATTTGATTTGGGCTCCATTGGCCCTGAATGCATCTCCCCGCCAGATGCGCCCCCCCCCCCCCCCCAGGATAATCTGATGTGTCTGTAGTCAGGGTTTGGGTGGCAGGAAGTTGAATTAATGACAGTCCCTTGTTTTGGTGGCAGGCCTCTGCCCACCATAGGAACTCTTGCTGCAGGCAAGGAATGATAGGTATCATTGTTTCCAGGCTGTGACAATGTTGACTCCATAAGCTTTTTAAGTACCATTGAAGTTTTCTCATATGCAGTCTTGCATACGGAATTATTAGAATGCAGGAAGCCATGAACCCAAAGGCCTGCAGAATTTGTCTTGCAGATAGCTGGCTTTTTGTGGCTACTTGTTTGAAGTCAGTCATCAATTGAATTTGTTTTTCTGGCGTAAGTTAAGTCATCTGGGCAGTTGTATTCAAGCTTGTACCCAGCAATGTAATTTGAGAGGGTACCAGTTGTGATTTCTTTGTTTATGGTGTACCCTAGACAAGTAAGAAGTCTTTTTAGAAATGCCAGATGTTTTAGGAGAATGTCCTTGTTTTCTGCCGGAATTAGACAATCGTCCAGATAAGGATAAATCTGAATGTTTCTTTGTCTTACTGGATTACTGGTGCCAGGCACTTTGTGAAGACCCTGGGCGCAGTAGATAGACCAAAGGGCAGTGCAGATAACTGGTAATGCAAATACCCTGCTTTGACGCGAAGTATCTTCTGCAAGATTCCCTGATTGGGACGTGCAGGTAAGCCTCTTTTAAGTCTAGAGTTACCAACCAGGCATCCTTCTCTAGCACAGGCAGTAACTGTTGTAGAGTCAGCATCTTGAATTCTGGAATGTCCAGGAATGTATTTAGAAAGGATAAGTCCAGAATTGGACGCCATGATTTGTCTTTTCTGGGTACCAGGAAAAGTCTTGAATAAAACCTTGTCCCTTTTCCTTTTCAGGTACTGGTTGAATAGCCCCCATATTCATGAGGGACATAACTTGTTTATGGGCCTCTGCCCACTGATTTGGAGGCAGATCTGGACATCCGTTTGGGATTGGCAATGTGTGGAAATGAAATCTGTATCCCTAGGATACTATCTTTAAAACCCACTTGTCCTGGGTAATTAGTTGCCAGTTTTGTGCATGAAATGCCAGTTTTCCCCCCAAAGGGGCGGCCAAAAGATAAGTGCTTGGTGATTGCAGAGGAAAGTCATTTAGACAGTTTACCGTAGGAAGGTGCCTTGTTACTTCCAGATTTGGAGGTGGAGGCACCCCATTGTTTTGTTCTATAAACTCCTTGTGACTGAAACCTGGAACCTTTGGAGTGTCTGGGTTTGGCCTAAGTGGCTCTGGTGGGTACTGGAAAGGACCAATTCTTAGTAGGCCAGTGCCTACTGAACCTGGGTGACTGCACTTGTAGGAAATCTTTTACAGTTTGCATAGATTTAGCTTAATCTTCCATTTTTTTCAAAACTTCTTCTGCCTTATTACCAAATAGACTGTCTTGTTGTAAAGGAGCATCCAACAATTTTGCTTTAATTGCTTTAACATGAACAGGCAGATTTTGCTCCTTGAGCCAAGCATGCCTTCTTATCACAGATCCAGTTACAGCGGCCCTGCAAGAGGCCTCCAAGGAATCAAAACCACATTGCAAAGTATGATTGCCAACTTGTTCAGCTGAATGCAATAAATCCTGCAACTCTATTTTCCACACATAGTCAGAAATCAACATCATTTTCTGTTTAAGTAATCCCAAGACATGCTGCTGATATTTAAGCATATGAAATTGACAGTTTAAAGCCCTGATTGCCAAGGTTGCAGACGTGTAAACCTTCTTACCCCATCTATCCAGCACCTTGGAGTCTCTATCAGAAGGGGTAGGATTTTTACCAGTAGAAGCCTTAACTCCCTTGGGACCCTGAGAAATGGTTTCAGGGTCAGCAGTAGGGTTTTTAAAGAGGAATTTGTGGGAGTCAGGAAAGTACAGTTTTGTACCTACCATAAATGTAGATGTTCGAGGATCTACATTGCTGCAGTCATAACCGGTGGGTAGTCCGCTGTCCTCGGTCGGCCTGAATACCAAAGAGCTGGGCTGGCGTCGGTCATTGTCGCCTAGAGCCGACGTCAGTACGTCGTAGTACTTAAGCGCATGACCGACGCCATATCCTCAGTCTTTCTTGCCCCAGATGTCAGAAGGCCTAAGACAAAATAGTAAACACCCAACCACCACCAGTGTGGAAATAAAGATAATCCTAAAAGAAAAAAAACACAGCAACCACAAAATAAACATATATATATATATATATATATATATATATATATATATATATATATATATATATATATATATACAGAGGGGAAGGAGGGAGGGATAATTGGACTGCAGCAATGTAGATCCTCGAACATCTACATTTATGGTAGGTACAAAACTGTACTATGTTCTTCGTCTCACATTGCTGCAGTCATAACCTGTGGGTAGAATCCCAAAGCAAAGGACAAGGGAGGCTGGCAAACTAAATAGTACTAGGAGCTGCTAACATGCCCTGTAAAACTGCAGTGGCAAACCCAGCCCTGGACTTGGAATAAAGAGGGAGATGGTAATGTCTAGTAAAAGTATGTACTGAACTCCAAGTAGCTGCTTCCAAAATATCTTTAGTAGCTACACCCCTCAGAAAAGCAGTAGATATGGCAGTAGCCCTAGTAGAATGAGGTCTGATACCCGCAGGAACATCCTTTCCATGATGAGAATAACAAAAAGCAATACATTGACCAATCCACTTTGAAATAGTCTGCTTTGAAACAGCTTTCCCTTGTGAACCCAAAGCAAAAGAAACAAATAACTGTTGAGTCTGTCTGAACTCCTTAGTTCTGCTCAAATAGTAACGTAACTGCCTGTGGATATCCAAAGAATGCAAGACTTTTTCCCCCTTATTTTGGGGATCAGCATAAAAAGTAGGCAGATGAACAGACTGGTTCAAGGCCACATTAGAAATCACTTTAGGCATAAAAGTAGGGTTAGCTCGCAAAGAAACTCTATCCTTATGAAATATCAAAAAGGGTTCAACTGCCATGAGTGCCTGCAATTCAGATACCCTCCTAGCAGAGGTAATGGCCAACAAAAAAGCAGTCTTCCAAGACAAAAACTTCAAATCAGACGTAGCTGCAGGTTCAAAAGGAGGTAAAGTAAGCTTCTCCAACACAAAATTGAGATCCCAGGAAGGAGTAGGAGCTCTACGTGGGGGTCTTATATTCTTTGCCCCTCTAAGAAATTGTTCGAACAAAGGGTGAGAAAATAAAGAAGGGTCACAATCATAGTGAGCAGAAATGGCTGCAGCATGAACCTTCACAGAAGAGAATGACAAACCCTTGTCCAATAATTCAGTAAGATACTGTAGTGCAAAACTCAAATTAGGCACTGAAACATCAAAACCCTTTGCTGCACTCCAAAGAAAAAATCTCTTCCATTTATCAGCATAAACTTTTCTAGTACTAGGCCGCCTGGCTTCCAAAATGACATCTAAACCCTGTTGAGGAAGCTGAGACCCCACCGCTCCATCACCGAACGCCAGCCTGTCAGATGTAGGGACTGCACCCGAACATTGAGAAAATGATTGTTTGACTGGGATAACAAATGAGGAACCTGTGGCAGAAGCCAAGGAGGCTCCTGAATTAAACTCCTCAGCAGAGGGTACCAATGCTGACGTGGCCAATCTGGTGCTATTAGAATCATGCAAGGCTTGTCCCGCCTGGCTTTCAAGAGTACCTTGGGAAGAAGAGGCAGAGGGGGAAAAGCATAAATGTGAAGGTTGTTCCAACTGAAAGATAGAGCATCCACTTTCCAAGCATTTGGGTGGAACATCTTTGTGCAAAATTTTGGCAGTTGAAAATTCAGTGGAGAAGCGAACAGATCTATGTCTGGAGTTCCCCAAGCCACGGTCAATTGTTTGAATACCTAAGGATCCAGTTTCCACTTGTGGGGATCCACCATCTGCCTGCTCAATACATCTGCTAGGGAGTTCTGTGCTCCTGGCAGAAACCGTGCTTGAAGATTGATTTGCTAACGCAGAGCAGTTTCCCACAAAATCATTGCTTGTCTGCAAAGAGGGTAGGAATGGGTCCCCCCCTGCTTGTTGATGTACCACATGACTGTTGTGTTGTCTGTTTGAATCAACACCTGTCCCGGCTGAAGTAGATCCTTGAAGGCCATCAAAGCAAATTGGACTGCTAACATCTCCTTCATGCTGATATGCAAATGTAGTAGTTTGGGAGGCCACATGTCTTGTACCCATTTCTCATTGAAGTGTGCTCCCCAAGCCAAGTCAGAGGCATCCGTCGTTAGGATCTGATTCTCCTCTGGTCGGATCACAGAGAGTCCCTTGTTCAAGTGACATTCCTGAGCCCACCACAAGAATTCCTTCTGGATGCAAGGTATAATCCGAATGACAGTGTCTGAATCGTGGCAGTGTTGAGTCCACACACTTTTGAGATACCATTGTAGCTTCCTCATATGCAGTTTGGCATTGGGAAGTACTAGAATGCAAGATGCCATGTACCCCAAGGCCTGAAGGACTGTCCTTGCAGTCAGCCTGGACATTACTGATAACTGTTGGAAACATAGCTGAAGAGTTCTTTGTTTGTCCGGGGTCAGAAAAGCCATCTGAGAAGCTGCATTCAGTCTCACACCCAGAAAGCACATGTCTTGAGAGGGTACTAGACTGGACTTTATTTCGTTCACAGAATACCCCAGGCACCTGAAAACTGTCATTACATACTGGAGGTGTTGTAGTAACTTGTCTTTGTTTTGAGCAAGAATCAGGCAATCGTCCAGATAAGGATAAATTTGTATACCTCTCTGTCTGAAAAAAGCAATTACAGGAGCCAGAACTTTTGTGAACACTCTGGGCGCAGTAGATAAGCCAAAGGGCAATGCAGAGAACTGATAGTGAAAAGTACCAGCCCGAAATCTCAGGAATCTCCTGCAGCTGGGCCTGATAGGAATATGAAGATAGGCCTCTCTGAGATCCAGGGTTACCATCCAGTGATCTTTGCCCAGCATAGGCAGAAGTTGTTGTAATGTTAACATCTTGAACTTTGGAATGTCTAGGTAGGTATTGAGAATGGACAAATCCAGTATTGGCCTCCAAGTGTTTCCTTTCTTTGGCACTAGGAATAGACGGGAATAAAAACCTAGGCCTATTTCTGACGGAGGGACCACCTGAATTGCTCCCATCTGTAAAAGTAAAGAAATTTGTACCTGAGCCTCCATCCTTTGCTGGGGAGGCACATCCGGCATGCCTTTGAAAGGAGGAAAAGTGTGAAAATAAAACTTGCAGCCGTGATTTATTATATCCAACACCCATTTGTCCTGGGTGACCAAATGCCAGTTTTGTTTGAAAAGTCCCAACTTTCCTCCTAGAGGAGCTGCCAGTAAAGAAGGAGCTGGCAGCGAAGATGGTCATTGGGACTGTTTACGAAAAAGGCTGACCCCTGCCCTCACCAGAAGACTGTGCAGGAGAACTCCAAGTCCTAGGTCTGAAAGAACCCTGAGCGTGAGCTCTGCCTCTACCACGCCTAGACCTGCCCTTAGACTGATAATCCGAAGAAGGAAAAGACCATCCTCTAGCAGGCCAATTTCTACTAAACTTAGGGGGCTGCACCTGCATAAAATCTTTGACCGTCTGCATAGACCTTAGCCTTATCTTCCATCTTTTTCAAAACAGATTCCACAGAAGGACCAAAAAGAACTTCGGGTTGAAGAGGAGCATCCAAAATCCGAGCCTTAACATGCTCTGACAAATTTTGATCCCTAAGCCATGCATGGCTACGAATAACTGAACCTGTAGCAGCCACCCTGGATGCAGCCTGAAGAGCATCGAAACCACATTGCAAAGAGTGCTTGCCAACTTGATCTGATGCATGAACCAACTCCTGAAGCTCTTTACACTCTATACCCTCAGCTAAAGCATCCACCTTAGATTGCAATTGGCTTAACAAAAAATTCTGATACTTCAGCATATGAAATTGGCAATTCAAAGCCCTCATAGCTAACGTAGAAGAGGTATACACTTTTTTCCCCCATCTATCCAAAGCCCTAGAATCTTTATCCAAAGGAACAGGATTCTTAGCCACCAAGGCCTTAATACCCTTCGGGCCTTGAGTAATAGTTTCTGGATCAGCTCTAGGAATCTTGTACAAATACTTATGTGCTTCAGGAACTCTATAATATCTGTCTGGCTTAACAGGGGCAGGAGGTAAAGAATCAGGATTAAGGGAAGATTCAGAAAAAACATCCTGAACAACATCTAAGACAGGAGGAATAGCCAAGGGCCTATGCTGTGGCAGAAACAAAAATTCCCTGAGCCGCTTCCGAGAATCAGAAAAAAACTGACCTTCCCACTTGAAATGCTCCCTCATGGAATGTAAAGTCTCAGAAAAAGAAAAATCCCCTGGAGGAGAAGCAGAAGGAGAGGAATCCTCTGCATCCAAATCCAAATAAGAAGGGTATTCATGAATTTCCTCAACAGAAGAATCAGAATAATCCGAGGAATGATCCATCTCTTCTAAATGTGTCTCCACCCTAGATCTCTTTTCTGGGGGGGGGCATAGAACCCCTGATCAAAGTAATCAAGTCCTCAGCCATTTTTAACATATGCTTTTTAGGAACAGGGGCTGGAGAGCTAGAACCATGACCTGGGCCAGCAAGACACGGTTTGGCCTTAGCATGAACTTTAGACACCGAAATAGAAGGCCTAATAACCTTCTGTAAAGATGGAACTACAGACACCTGTGAAGCACACTCAGCCGGGCCTAACTCCTGAGAAGCCAACTCCTGTAAAATTAAAGGTTCCCCATGGGATTCAGCCGAACCCCCAACAGGATCCACCGGTGCAACCGGAGGCTCCGAAGAACCGACGTCCGAAATGGACGACTCATCCTGCTTAGACTTTAAAGATTTATCTTTACGCTTTTTAGCGGTAGCGGGCGTCGGAGGATCCGATGGCATGTTATAGTTACACCGTTTACCAAAAACAAGCCTGGCACAGTCTAATCTCCGTTTAATGGTGCGCTTGTTAAATCTAGCAGAAAAGCGACACCCAACCACGTCGTGCTCAGGCCCTAAGCAAGGAATACACAGAGAATGAAAATCCTTATGCGGTATCTGTTTCCCACAAGAAATGCAATTATTAACTTTTTCTGACATCCGGATAACTGAGGCAAGAAAAGACAAAGATTTCCCCAACGGGGTACTTAGCCCAACTTGGTCTTCGGTCTGAAACTCGATAAATGAAAATTTCAGGACGCCGAACGGCACTTGCAAACGCTGCTTCTGCTTCGGACCACGCGGCAAGAAAGACTGAGGATATGGCGTCGGTCATGCGCTTAAGTACTACGACGTACTGACGTCAGCTCTAAGCGACAATGACCGATGCCAGCCCAGCTCTTTGGTATTCGAGCCGACCGAGGACAGCAGACTACCCACAGGTTATGACTGCAGCAATGTGAGACAAAGAACATCTCTGTAATATCTGTCTGGCTTACAAGGAGCCGGAGTCAGGGAATCAGGAGCCATGTTGGAATCTGAGAAATCATCGTCAACAATGTCTAGAACAGGAGGTATAGCCAAAGGCCTATGCTGAGGAAGAAGGAGGAAATCCTCAAGCATATTTTTAGATTCTGAAAAATCCTGACTCTCCCAGGGAAAGTGTTCCCTTAAAGTATGCAAAGTTTCTCCAAAAGAAAAATCCTCTGGAGGAGAGGCAGAAGGGATGGAATCTTCTGCATCAGAGTCCTCATAAGGTGGAATAGATAATTCCTGATCAGAAGAGGAATCAGAAGAAACAGAAACCTGATCTGATGATTCATAGTCAGAACCTTGCCTAGGCCTCTGAGCAGGAGGGGGATGGGAACCCCTGATCAAGGTAACTACATCGTCAGCCATTTTGATAATTTGTTTTTTAGGCATAGGGGCCTGTGCACGCCCAAGCGTTGGTTCTTTAGACATACAAGTTGATTTTGGCCTAGGTTTTGAAGATGGCGTCGGTTTAATATACAAATCTTTAGGCCTGAAAACACCCTCAGAAGCCGGTGCCTGCTCAGCGGCTCTGGATTCATCTAAGGTAGAGACATCCGTGGGTTCAATACTTAAAGTGTCTTGAGGCATACCGGACTCCAAATGGGTCTCAGTAGAGGCTTGCGAATCAAAAGTAGTGGGTATTAGGGACTGCGAAAGCGCCTCACTGAGTACCAGCGAACCGGCGACTGGCTTAGAAGAAGCTTCGTCGTCGGTTTTGGACCTCGACGGTCTGTCTGTCTTTTTATTTGCATTTTTATGTATTCCGGTAGTCGGATTGCTAACTGACGACATTTCTGGAAAGTTAAACCTTGAGCCAAAATATTTTGATGCAAAAATATACTGACGCTTAATTGTGCGTTGGTTAAATTTAGCACAAAACCGACAGCAAGGCCTAGGCAAGGAATACAATACAAATGAAAATCCTTATGAGGTATTTGCTTCCCACAAGTAATACAATTATTAACTTTTACTGACATTGGTAAGGAGGAAGAAAACGTTTCCCCATTGGGGTACTTAGCTTTAGGTTGAAGACTTTGGTTCTGAAACTCGAAAATGACAATTTCAGGAGTCGGCCGATTGGCACTTGCGAACTGCTTCTGGCACCGCGCGGCAAGAAAAACTAATGAAAATGGCATCGGCTGCATGTTTTATACCCCTGACGACCTGACGTCATGGAAGAAGGGACAGCAACCGATGCAGGACCCAAGACTTTGCTAATTTTTATTTATTTTATTTAACATTTGTTGACCGGGAATGTCTGACTAGGTTCCACAGAGCCTGTTTTCAGCGGAGGCCCGGGGAGAAATGCTCCAGATAATCAGGCCAACTGAGGGCAACCTGCCACCAGATTACTCAAATGTAATGACTGCAACAGTGAAACACGAAGAACATCTAACAAATCTAATGTTCTGGCATAAAAAGGAAACAAAAAGCTGATCAGATTTTGCAGACAGCCTTTGTCTTATCAAAATACTACCTGAGCTGTCAATGAAGATTGAACAGTTGTGTAAAATCTTACCATGATGACAGATGTCCTTCTCTTCTCTGTTGCAGTATTCTTTACATGAGGGAGATCTCCACCATAGGTGACTCGACGACCAGTACACAAAAGTCTTTCATTACTGTAGGTGTAGGGTGTGTGGTACGTCACACACAGGCTGCTCTTGTAAGTCAGCCATAAAAGTCACATATGCATGCACCTACCTCAGAACTGAATGCCCTAGGTGGAAAGGCAGCCCAAGAAAAGTAGGATATGACCATGCAAGGAAAGAGCCAAACCACCAGGGGGAAAAGGAAGGAGGGACTGGAATACTGCAAAGGAGAAGAGAAGGACATCTAATGTTTTGTTAAGAGTTTACATAGCTATTTCATGCCCTTATATTCCCATCTGTTGCAGTATTCTTCACGCGAGGGAGAGTACCAAACTTCATGAGGAGAGGGGGGGAGGAAGAAGCAGTTGAGCTCTCCCGAAAGCAATGGAGTATGGCTCTGGCAAAACCTGTTCTACACATAGAAATGCCATCCAATTTGTAATGTTTAGTGAAGGTATGCACAGAAGTCCATGTAGCAGCTTCAAGAACAGAGCTAGTATCTAATCTCTTGAAGAAAGCACCTGATGAAGCTACAGCCCTAGTGGAATGGGCCTTAACAGAAGAAGCAAGGGTCTTACCATGCTTTGCATAACAGAATGAAACAGCCTTAGAGATGCAAGTAGAAATAGTCTGCTTGGAAACTGGCCATCCCAGGGCACTGGGATGGTAAGAGACAAAAAGCTGGCCTGATTTCCTAATAGATTTTGTCTTGTCTAAGTAAAATCAAAGCTGCATATGCACATCTAGAGTGTGCAACACCATCTCACTAGAATTTTGAGGAGAAGGAATTGTAGGAAGGTAAATGAATGGATTGCTTGAGTGACAATTCACTGACTACCCTGAGCTCAAACACACATCTGGCTGAAGTTATAGCTAGGAGTACAGTTTTCAAGGGACAAGTGTTGCAGAGACACTGATGAAGCTGGTTCAAAGGGGGAAAAGTACAGTTTTGTACCTACCATAAATGTAGATGTCCGAACTGGATAGCATCTGCAGTCATAACAACTGGGTTGTCCTGTCGTCAGGCAGCCCTTCAGTCGGCCGGATTCCAAAGTCCGGGTCCGGCTTCGGCTGATGTCGCACTTCACCCGACGTCATCTCTGTTGGTCTTTGGGTATAAAGGCATCAGCCGACGCCATTTTCCTCAGTGTTTCTTGCCCCAGATGCCAGTAGCCCTCTTGTAGGCTAAAAATTTTGGATAAATGCCAATGTTTCCAAAAAGATAGTGGTAAACACAAAAATAAGCATGTATGTACATATATACAACAAATACACCATAAAAGACTCCCCACCAGCTAGCTATTAGGAGGGTAAACACCCTAGGAGTACCACAGAGGGAAGGGGGGGTAATCTGACTGCAGATGCTATCCAGTTCGGACATCTACATTTATGGTAGGTACAAAACTGTACTATGTCCTTCATGGATGCATCTGCAGTCATAACAACTGGGTAGAATACCATAGCCAACTAGGGGAGGAGGAAGAAACTAGATTATGGTGTGTTTAGGATCCCTTGCAGTACAGCAGTGACAAACCCTGCTCGGGATCTGGAATATAGAGGTAAATTATAATGCTTGGCAAATGTATGCACGGAGGTCCAAGTAGCCGCCTCAATAATGTCTTTGGTTGCCACTCCTCGTAAAAAGGCTGTGGTAGTGGCTGTTGCCCTTGTAGAATGAGGTCTTATGTTCTGTGGAATTGGTTTTCCATGGAAGGAGTAATAGAATCGTATGCAATTTCCTATCCATTTGGAGATTGTCTGTTTGGAAATAGCTTTTCCTTCCCTTCCTGTTGCATAGGCTACAAAAGCTGATCAGTTTTTCTGCTACTTTTGTTCTGTCCAGGTAGTAGCGTAGCTGTCTATGTACATCCAAGGTATGCAGTATTCTTCCCCTCTGTTTTGTGGGTTGGGAAAGAAGGTAGGTAGGTGGATTGCCTGGTTTAAAGACACTCTGGATACCACCTTAGGCATAAATGTAGGATTAGTCCTCATGGACACTCTATCTTGATGGAAGATTAGGAAGGGTTGTACTGCCATTAGGGCCTGGAGTTCAGAAACCCTCCTGGCTGAGGTTATTGCCAGTAGGAAGGCGGTTTTCCACGATAGATGCTGTAGGTCTGCTGTTGCTGCTGGCTCAAAGGGTGATAGTGTCAACTTTTCTAGCACAAAGTTCAAGTCCCAAGCTGGTAATGGTGGTTTCCTTGGAGGTTTTACATTCTTGATTCCTCTGAGGAACTGTCTGAGTAATGGGTGTGAAAAACAGGTGGATCAAAGCTGTATTCTGCTGATATAGCTGATGCATGTATCTTGATGGAGGAGTAGGACAGGCCTGAATGTAGAAGTTCTGCCAGATACTCCAGAATGTTAGGCATATCTATGTTTGACACATCTTTTCCTCTTTCAGTACTCCAAATGACAAACCTTTTCCATTTTCCTGCATAGTTCCTTCTTGTTGAAGGTCTGCGGGCTTCAAGAATAATGTCTTTAACTCTTTGGGAAAGTTCTGGATTAGCTGCTGTTATGTGATGTTCCATGCAGTCAGTTGCAACGTTTTTAGGTTTGGATGCATGATGCTGTAGTTGTTCTGAGTTAACATCAAAGGCATCAGGGTATTGGCCACATATTGTTCTGAGACATGCTCCTCAGCAGTGGGTACCAGTGTTGTCTTGGCCAGTTTGGAGCTATTAGGATTATCCTTGGACGTTCTTCCTTGATTTTTAGTAATACCTTGTGTATCAAGGGAAGAGGTGGGAATGCATATGCTGTTAGGCCTTTCCAGCTGAAGGATAGCGAATCCACTTTCCATGCTAGTGGGTGGAATGTCCTTGTGCAGAACTTTTGAGCTGGTGATTGAGAGGGAAGCAAATAGATCTATCTGAGGCATTCCCCATTTCTTTGAGATGGTCTTGAAGATGTCCGGTGTAGCATCCATTCGTGGGCATCCGATGTGGTTCTGCTTAATATGTCTGCTAGAGTATTTTCTTTTCCCGGTACAAATATTGCCTGTAACTGGATGTTGTAGCTGAGTGCCAGGTTCCACAGCTCCAAAGTCATTCTGCATAGGGGGTATGAATGAGTGCCTCCCTGTTTGTTGATGTACCACATGACTGTGGTGTTGTCTGTCCTTATCATCAACTGGCCCTCTTTGAGAAATGGTCTGAAGTTTTGGATTGCCAGTTTTACTGCCAGCATTTCTTTAGGTTGATGTGCAGGTGAAGTTGATCCTGTCCACAATCCTTGCACGCATTTGTCCAGCATGTGGGCCCCCCATCCTAGGTCTGAAGCGTCTGTTGTGATGGTCTGGCTTGCTTGACATCTGCAAAAGGGTAGCCCTGGGTTTGACTGGCATGCTTGAGCCCACCATAGGAACTCCTGTTTTAAGCATGGAATTAGTGGAATTTCTGTTTCTAGGCTGTGCCTGTGTTGGGACCATAAATTCTTTAGGTACCACTGTAGTTTTCTCATATGTAGTCTGGCAAGTGGAACCAAGATTATGCATGATGCCATGAAGCCCAAGGCCTGCAGTACTTTTCTTGCTGTTAACTTGTTCTGTTTTGTTAGTGCCAAGAAGTAAAGAGGAGTTCTCTTTGTTTTTCTGCAGTTAGGAAAGCCATTTGTTTTACTGTGTCCAATTCGCCCAAGAATGTCCTTGTCTGGGATGGGATCAGCCTTGATTTTTGTAAATTGACTGTGTATCCCAGTGCTTGTAGCAAGTAAATGACCCTTTGTAAATCTGTTGTCAGCTTGCTTTTGTTGTCCCCTTGTAGCAGGCAGTCGTCCAGGTATGGGTAAATTTGAATTCCTGTAGTCTGCAGTGGGCGATTACTGATGCCAGGCATTTTGTGAATACTCTGGGCAGTAGATAAGCCAAAGGGCAATGCTGAGAATTGATAATGCTCTGATCCTGCAAGAAATCTGAGGTATCTTCTGCAGATTGGTCGAATGGGGACGTGCAGGTATGCCTCCTTGAGATCTAGAGTTACCAGCCAACACTCCTTGCCCAGCATGGGAAGAAGTTGCTGTAGGGTCAGCATTTTGAATTTTGGGACAATGATGTATGTATTTAAGGTGGACAGGTCGAGAATAGGTCTCCAACTTTTTTCCTTTCTTGGAACTAGGAATAGTCTTGAGTAGAATCCCTTTCCTTGTTCTGTTGTTGGCACTCTTTCCACAGCTCTCATGTTTGCTAACTGCATTATCTGTTGTAGAGCCTGTGTTTTTTGATTTGGAGGTAGATTTGGCATTCCTCTTTTGACTGGTAAAGTGTGGAAGTGGAACCGGTAACCTTGATCTATGGTTTGTAAAATCCACTTGTCTTTTGTGATATAGTGCCAGTTCTTTGAAAATAAGGTTAATTTGCCGCCTAATGGAGCTGCTATTTGTTCCCTGGTAGGCGGATTTAGAGTTAAGTCACTGTGGCTGTGTTGTTGTAGTGGCAGTGGTTGTGTCTGTGCCTCTGTTGTTACCTTGCCACTGTCGTCCTCTGTAGGCACCTCCTCTGGATTGGTTTCTGCCTCTGGAACGTCTATTCCTGCCCCTTTGGGATCTTGTGGAGTCAGGAAAGGACCAATTTTGGCAGGCCAGTTCCTGCTAAACCTTGGGGGTTGGACCTGCAAGAAATCTTTAACCGTTTGAACAGATTTTGCCTTTTCTTCCATTTTCTTCATTACCTGCTGGGCAGGTGTACCAAACAAGCTGGTCTTATCCATAGGAGCATCTAATAACTTAGCTTTAACATGATCTGGTAAGGCTTGTTCCTTTAGCCATGCATGCCTTCTTATCACTGTGCCAGTCATGGCTGATCTAAATGAAGCCTCCAGTGCATCATAGCCACATTTTAAGGAATGGTTACTAACCTGTTGTATGTTATTTACCATTTCTAATACATATTTCTTATCAATTGATTCATCAGAGGATAGCTTTTTTGTTAACTGATCAAGCATAAACTCTTGGTATTGTATCATGTGAAACTGAAAGTTTAAAGCTCTAGCTGAGAGAGTAGTTGAAGTGTAAACCTTTTTGCCCCATCTGTCTAAAGACCTGGCTTCTCTTTCAGAAGGAATAGGGTTTTTAGCTGTGGTCGCGGCTACTGCCTTGGGACCCTGGGATATAGTTTCGGGGTCTGCAAGTGGGGCCTTGTAAAGGTGGAGATGAGTGTCTGGTACCCTGTAAAATCTGTCTGGTTTGGCAGGGGCTGGAGGTAAAGAATCTGGTGCAGAGCAGACATCATTGAAGGCATCATCCACTACAGAGAGCACAGGAGGTATAGCTAAGGGCCTGTGTTGTGGAAGGTGCAGAAAGGTTCTAAGTCTTTTTCTGGAGTCTGAGAAATCCTGCTGCTGCCATTGGAACTGCTCTCATGGCATGTAAGGTTTCCCCAAAGGAAAATTCTTCTGGTGGGGAGGCAGCTGGAATGGATTCTTCAGCATCTGAGTCTTCAAAATTGGAGAAAGGAGCCTCTGGCTGGTCTGTTATGTCTGATTCATCAGCAGAATCATCAGAGGACACAGGCTCGGGGCTCTGCCCTAGGTCTCTTCTCTGGGGGCTGAGAGGCCCTGTCTGGGTGAGATTGAGATCCCTAATTAATGAAATTAAATCTTCTGCCAGAGTAAGCATTTGTGAACTAGAAGAGGGCCGGGTTGTAGGGGTTTAGCAGGCACTGTTCTAGTAGTTTTGGCTGCTTTGGCCCTGGCAAAGGCCTTAATGGACATGGCTGCTGGAGGCCTAGCAGCACCACGTGCTGGGGTAGACACATCCAAGGGAATGGTGTCTGATAAGTCAGTGGCAACCACCGTAGTGGATAAAATTTCTGAGGCCGATTCAAGAGAAGTAGCAGGGGCCTCAGTGGTAGTGATAGATTCTGCTGTATTTTGATCAGTTTTCGGTTTCGCCGAAACCGAGACACTCATGATTTGCTTAACCATGGTTTCGGCGAAACCGCGGACTGGTGTCGGTCTTTATCTTTGCGTTTTAGCAGTTTGGGTAGTCGGAGGATCCGACGGCATAATATACGCAAAATCAGAACCGAAAACTGTTCAGCAAACTCCGACCGGCGCCTAAGCGTTCGTCGGTTGAAAGAACACAGGCGAACAGGCTGCTACGCGTGGGCTGGGCCTAAACAAGGCAGACAGTAAGAGTGGAAATCTTTATGAGGTATTTGTTTCCCACAGGTTAAACAATTATTAACTTTTTCTGACATCGGCTGAGGCAAGAAAGAGTCCCCAACGGGGTACTTAGTTTTAGAAGTCTTCGAAGTAGTATTCGGTAGAAGTAATCTCTGGATCCGACCGACCGGCACTTGCGAACAGCTTCTGCTTCGGGCGCCACGCGGCAAGAAAGACTGAGGAAAATGGCGTCGGCTGATGCCTTTATACCCAAAGACCAACAGAGATGACGTCGGGTGAAGTGCGACATCAGCCGAAGCCGGACCCGGACTTTGGAATCCGGCCGACTGAAGGGCTGCCTGACGACAGGACAACCCAGTTGTTATGACTGCAGATGCATCCATGAAGGACATCAGTCAGCTTTCGAAACAAAATTAAGATCCTAGGAAGGAAGGATAGGCTTCCTGGGAGGTCTAATGTGAAGGATGTCTTTAAGAAATTGTTTATAGGTTCATAAGTTGGTACTAGGCTATCGGCCCTAGGGCCTATGCAAGCCTAGCCATAACAATTCCCTGGATATTCCTTCCCACAATATTTACTTCTCCAGGCCCCTGTCTAGCCTCAAATCTGCTAGCTGGGGAGGGGGGGTAGAGGCAGACAGGCAGAGATAGCTGACATATGGGCCTTCACTGAAGAGTAGGCCAAGCCAGTACTGAGCAATTCACACAAACAGGACAGAACCAAGGGGACTTCTACTGATAGTGGATACTAATTTCATGAGGGACACCAAAGTGAAAATCTCTTCCATGTGGATAAGTAAGACTTTCTGGTATTGGGTTTCCTGGCCTCCTGTAGGACCCTTAGCACGTCCTCAGAGAACAGGTGTCTAAAAGGAATTAAAACCCTATCACCCACAGAGTCAGCTGGAGGGTAGACAAGTGGGGAAGGATGAGAGTTCCTTTGTCTTGTATGAAAAGGTCCACCCTGTGAGGTAACTTGTGGTGACTGCCCTTGGCTAAATGCAGGAGAAGGGGGAACCAATTCTGCCTTGGCCAAAAGGAAGTCACCAGCAAGATTTTTGGTTTGTCCTGCTGAATTTTGAACAGGACTTTTAGAATGTTCAGAAAGGGGGGAATACTTAGAGAAACATCCCCTTCCAAGAGAACAAAAAGGCGTCTGCCTTCCAGACCAGAGGATGTGGAATTCTGGCACAAAATTATGAAAGTTGTCTGTTCATTTGGGGGGGGGGGGGGGGGGGCAGAGAAATAGAATAGCTGTGTAAAAATTTACCATGACTTTAGATGTCCTTCTCTTCTATGTTGCAGTATTCTTTAAATCTGGGTATACTCCATACTCTACCCAAGTGATCACACGTCCGGCTAACATACAACTTTCAACTACTGCAAGTACGTGGGATGTCACACGTATGGTTTGTCGAATGTCAAGACACAAAAAGATGTCCGAATGTAGAATCCTCAGAAAGTACAGTTGTGTACACTTACCATAAATATAGATGTCCAAGTGTATTCACTGTTGCAGTCATCCCATTTGGGTTCCCTGCCAGGGTAGACCTCGGCCGGCCCGAATACCAGAGGCTTAGTATTTCTGCATCTGTTGCTGTTGCTTGAGGACTGACGTCAGGTTGTCAGTAGTATAAAGTAAGGCAGCCGACGCCATTCCGTCAGTTTTTCTTACCCTAACGTGTCAGGAGCCCCCAAAGTAGGAGGCCAGGTTCTGGTGGAAGAACCCCACCAGTGGAAAATAAATATCAATATGTCTCTTGTAAGGAAAGAAAGAGAATAAAAAGGGATGGAGGGAGGGAAACCAGGACTGCAACAGTGAATACACTCGAACATCTACATTTATGGTAAGTGTACACAACTGTACTATGTTCTTCGTGTTTCACTGTTGCAGTTATCACATTTGAGTAGATTCCCAAAGCTGAGGAAATGGGTGGAGGCAGTCAAGGAAACTAGGGGCTGGCTAGGATGCCCTGAACAAATGCAAAGGCAAACCCTGCCCTGGATTTGGAGAAGAGAGGCAGGTGGTAATGCTTGGTAACGTGTGAAGAGATGTCCAGGTGGCAGCCTCAAGGATGTCCCTGGTGGGAACTCCTCTTAGGAAAGCTGCAGAGGTGGAGGCTGCTCTGGTGGAGTGTGCCCTGTCCCCCTTCGGGGGAGGCTTTCTGTGCTGTTTGTAGCAGAAATGGATGCAGTGTGCTATCCATTTGGAAATGATTTACTTGGAGATGGCTTTGTCTTCTGCCCCTGTAGCAAAGCTAACCAGCAAATGATCAGATTTTCTGAAGGATTTAGTCCTGTCCAGATAGAATTTAAGCTGTGTGCAACTACAGAGTGAAGAATCCTTTCACCCTTGTTCTGGGGATTAGGAAAGAAGGTGGGCAGATGAATGGATTGGTTGAGAGCGACACTGGACACCACCTTGGGCATTAAGGATGGGTTAGTTCTGAGAGATACCCTGTCTGCATGGAAGATGATGAAGGGTTCCACAGCCATAAGTGCTTCCAGCTCAGAGACTCTTCTGACTGAAGTGATGGCCAGAAGGAAAGCCGTCTTCCAGGAGAGAAATTTTAGCTCTGCAGAAGAAGTTGGTTCGAAAGGGGATAGGGTGAGCTTTTCCAAGACTAAGTTAAGGTCCCAAGCTGGCGTTGGTGCCCTTCTGGGGGGCCTCAAGTTGCCAGCCCCTCTGAGGAACTTTTTGATCAAAGGGTGTGAGAAAAGGGGCTGCTCAGTGGGAAAATGAGCAGAAATAGCAGAGGCATGAATTTTATAGAGGAGAAAGAGACACCACTGTGTGTAGTAGGTCAGCTAAGTAATCCAGGATGAAAGGGATGGAGGGCTGTGCCATATTAGCTCCCTTAGCCTGGATCCAGGTGCAGAACCTTTTCCATTTACCTGCATAAGACTTTCTGGTGCTAGGACGTCTGACCTCATGGATAACATCCAGAACCTGTTTACTTAGAATGGCTGATTGGTTCAGGGTTAGGGAATAAGCCAAGCTGCCAAATTGAGTGTTTGCAACTTGGGATGCATGAATTCCATTTCCCACTGGGTCAGGAGGTTTGGAATCTGAGGAAGATGCCATGGAGGCAGCGGGGACAGGCTGTGCAGCAAAGGGTAACCAGTGCTGTCGGGGCCAGTCAGGAGCTATAAGAATGTTCCTTGGTTTTTCCTCCCTTATTTTGAGCAGTACCCTTGGGATGAGAGGTAGGGGAGGAAAGGCATAGACTGAGAGACCGACCAGGGAAAGGACAGGACATCCACTTTCCAAGCTATGCGGTGATGCTCCCTGGTGCAAAATTTTCTGAGCTGATGGTTGGTGTGGGAGGCAAAGAGGTCGACCTTCAGGGTTCCCCATTTCTGAATTATTAGGGTGAAAGTACTTCTGTTGAGTTGTCACTCATGTGGGTCCAGAAGGTTTCTGCTTAATTGGTCTGCCAGATAGATTAGAGAGCCTGGCATGAACTGTACTAACAGGTGTAGTTGCATGGAAGAGGCTGTGAGCCAAAGGGTCATGGCCAGCCTGCATAGAGGGTAGGAGTGAGTCCCTGTTTGTTGATGTACCACATCACAGTGGTGGTGTCTGTTTTGATCAGGGGAACCCCTCTGGAGAGAGAAGGGGTTTGAAAGGTATCAAGGCATGCTGCACAGCCATCATCTCTTTTTGACTGATGTGGAGAGGGATTTTCTGAGGGCTCCATTGGCCCTGTATGTACCTGCCATCCAGGTGTGCACCCCAAGCGTAGTCTGATGTGTCTGTGGTGAGGGTCTGGGTGGCAAGGGGTGGGGTGGGGAGAAGGGCAGTCCCTTGTTGTGGGAGCATGCTGCTGCCCACCAGAGAAATTCCTTTCTGAGGCAAGGAATTATAGGTAGAAGAGTTTCCAGGTCTTGAGAGTGTTGACATCAAAGGCTCTTTAGGTACCTCATGTGCAGTCTGGTACATGGAATGAGTAGTATGCAAGATGCCATGAACCCCAGAGCTTGCAGGATCTTTCTTGCAGAAAGCTGGGGCCTGCTGGCTAGTTGAGAGAAGCAGGATGTCAGGAAGATTAGTTTTTCTGGTATAAGGAATGCCATCTGGGATGCTGTGTCCAGACTTGCTCCCAGAAAGATTATCCTTTGGGTGGACACCTGTTTGGATTTTTTTTTCATTGATTGTGTATCCTAGGGAGGTTAGTAATGTCTTTACAAAGGCCAGGTGCTTGAGCAGCTTTTCCTGGCTGTCTGCCTGAATAAGACAGTCGCATAAGTATGGGTAAATTTGAATATTTCTTTGTCTGCAAAATGCAATGGCTGAAGCCAGACATTTTGTAAAAACTCTGGAAGCAGTAGATAAACCAAAGGGAAGCACAGAAAACTGAAAGTGTTGAGATCCTGCCCTGAAACGGAGATACTTCCTGCATGCTTCCTTGACAGGAATGTGGAGGTATGCCTCTTTTTAGATCTAGGGTGGCTAGCCAAGCGTCCTTGGACAGCATGGGTAGCAGCTGCTGGAGGGTGAGCATTCTGAATTTTGGGATCACCAGGAAGGTGTTTAGAATTGATAGATCGAGGATGGGGCGCCAAGTGCCCTCTTTTCTGGGTACCAGGAAGAGCCTGGAGTAGAAACCTTGGCTTATCTGTTCTGCAGGAACATGCTCTATTGCCCTCATGGAGAGAAGGGAAAGGATTTGCTTTTGAGCCTCTGCCCACTAATTTGGTGGTAGATCTGGGAACCCATTTGGGGTTGGAAGGGTATGGAAGGAGAATTTGTATCCCTGAGACAATGTTCAGAACCCATTGGTCCTGGGTTAAGGTGGCCCAGGAGCTTGAGTGAAATGAGAGTTTTCCTCCTAGGGGTAAGTGAAGGTGGGCAGAGGGGGGGAGGAGAGTCATTGTGAGTTCTTACCATAAGAGGGTGACTTAGAACTCCCTGGTTTTGAAGTGGAAGTAGTCCACTACTTAGATCTCTGCATTCCCTGGGGCTGCTGTTTGGGTAGTCTGTTTTCATGGGGCCTAGGCTGGGCTGGTTTACTCAGAGCAGGAAAGGACCAGTGCTTGGAGGGACAATGCCAGTTGAAACTAGGAGGCTGGACTTGTAAGAAATCCTTAACCGTTTGCATAGATTTTACTTTTTCTTCCATCTTTTTTAAGACCTCTTTCTGCCTTAGTGCCAAATAAGTTATCTTTGTGCAGGGGGCATCCAACAATTTAGATTTGACATGGTCTGGCAGGGGTTGCTCCTTAAGCCATGCATGTCTTCTAATGACAGATCCAGTGACTACTACCCTGCAAAAAGATTCTAGGGTGTCAAAACCACAGTGCAAAGTGTGTTTAGTTACTTGACTTGCAGAATGCATTAAGTCTTGTAAATCTTTAGCTTCTACCCAAGCAGGAAGGGAAGACACTTTTTTGTTTAGGAGTTCCAGGGTATGTTGCTGAAATTTCAGCATGTGGAACTAACAATTCAGTGCCCCGATAGCAAGAGTAGCTGAGGTGTATACTTTTTTATCCCATCTGTCCAATGCTCGGTTAATCCATGTCTGAGGGTGTGGGAGTCTTAGCAGAGGTTGCTTTAATTCCTTTTGGCCCTTGAGAAAAGACCTCAGGGTCAGCTGTTGGATTTTTAAAAAGATATATGTGCGACTCAGGGACTCTATAGTACCTGTCAGGTTTTCTGGGAGCAGGAAAGGTAGGGCGTCAGGAGTAAAGCTGGATTCGAGGAAAACATCAGCCACAACATCCAGGACTGGGGGGATGACCAAGGGTCTGTGTTGCGGAAGATCTAAGAATTCACTGAGTCTCTCTTCAGACTGAGGGTAGTCCTGATTCTCCCATTGGAAATGCTCCCTTAAAGTATGCAGGGTTTCCCCAAAGGAAAAATCCTCTGTGGGAGAGGCTGAAGGAATGGAGTCCTCTGCATCAGAATACTCATAAGTGGAGAGGGGTTGCATGTCTTCGTAGTCAGATGCATCAGATTCATCTGACTCTTGCTCAGACAAAACTACAGGGAACAGATCTCTCTTCCTTTTTAGGGGGTAGCGTGGCTTCCCCTGATCAGCACGATAAGGTTTTCTGCCATTTTAAGAATTTGAGACTGAGGCATGGTAGCAGGCTCCTGAGAGTGGGTCATCGGTTTCTTGGGTGTGGTTCGAACCCTGGGCCTAAGAAAGTTGGTCGTTTGTGAAAGAATGGTAGTCCTGAAAGAACACGTCGGTGTGTGTCGAGATTCGGTAGTGCAAAGGACTTCCTCGGAAGCCAGTGCCTGCTCAGCGGCTCCGGACCCATCCAAGGTAGAGACGACCGCAGGATCCTTAGTTGAAGAAGAGGTTTTCGGCATACAAAGTATTATGGGGGTAGGGAAAGGAATACTACAACATAGAAAAGAAGGACATCTATGGTTATGGTAAGATTTTACACAACTATTCTATGTCCCTCTAGTCTCATGTTGCAGTATTCTCACATATGGCAGAGTACCAAAGCTCTACCTATTATATGGGTGGAGGAAGTTGCAGTCTCCAAGAATCCATGGAGGATGGCTTTGGCGAATCCTGCCCTAGCTCTGGAGATTCAACCAAATTTATAGTGTTTAGTGAAAGGTGGACTGAGGACCATGTTGCTGCCTCAAGGATGGTGGCTGTATCTAGACCTTTTAGGAAAGCCCCAAGAGGAGGCCACTGCTCTGGTAGAGTGGGCTCTCATGGCTTGTGGTAACTGTCTTCCATGGAAGGAGCAGCAGAAGGAAATAGTTTTGGATATCCAAGAAGATATAGTCTGTTTGGATACCGCTTTCCCCAGAGCCCTGGGGTGAAAGGGCACAAACAGCTGGTTGGACTTTCTGATGTCCTTAGTCTTAATCAGACAGAACCTAAGCTGCCTATGAACATCTACGGAATGGAACACTCCCTCTCTCTGTCATTCTGTGGTGAAGGAAAAAACATAGGTAAATGGACAGATTGGTGAAGGGAAAGTTCAATGACCACTTTAGGCATAAAGGAGGGGTTAGTGCACAGAGATACCCTATACTTACGGAAAATGATGTAAGGAGGGACAGCTATGAGCGATTGTAATTCTGAGACTCTTCTGGCTGATGTCAGAGCTACTAGCAGAACAGTTTACCAGGTACACATTTTTAATGTGGCTGAAGCTGCTGGTTCAAAGGGGTAGTAGCAAGTTTCTCCAGAATGAAATTCAAGTCCCAAGGGAGAGGTATGGGTATCCTTCATGGGTTTGATGTGAAGGACACCCTTGAGAAAAAGCTTCACCTCTAATCTGGATAACAAGGGTGGATCAAGAGGTACACAGGCTGAGATAGCAGACAACTGGACCTCCACTGAAAAATACGAAATTTCAGACTTTAGGAGCCCACACACCCAGGACAATACTAGAGGTATATCCGCTTGAAAGAGGTCTAGTTGCCTTTTAAGACACCAAACTGAGAACCTTTTCCATTTGGATAAATAGGATCTCCTAGTAGTAGGTTTCCTGGCCTCTTGCAGGACTGATAGCACATCCTCTGAGTAAAGGTGTCTGAAAGGGATCAGAAGTTTATCACCCACAGGGTAAGACAGTGTTTGCCGATGTGAGTGGATGAGAGATCCCTTGTGTTGTGTGATGAGGTCCATCTTGTGAGGCAACTTGTGGTGATTGGCCTTGGCTAGTGACAACAGAAGAGGGAACCAGTGCTGCCTTGGCCAACAGGGGGTCACCAGCAAGATTTCTGGCTTGTCCTGATGAATTTTTAGCAGGACCTACTGTATTGGGGGGAAGGGGGGCATAGAGGAATATCCCCCCCTTCCACGAAATTGAGAAGGTGTCTACTCTCCAAGCTTGTAGGGAGGGATACCATGATCAGAATAGATGTAGTTGTCAGTTCGAGGGGAGGCAAATGGATCTAACTGTGGAGTGCCCCACTGGTGGACTATATCCAGGAAGACATTCTGTGTAACATCCATTTCTGATTTTGAAACAATGCTGTTGATGGTGTCCACCTGATCGTTGTTCTGTGATGGGATGCACACTGCCCGTAGGGTTATATTGGAGAGAGTAGACAACTCCCAGGATTGTACGGGCACTCTGCAGAGGAAGTAAAATCTAGTCTAGCACTGCTTGTTGATATACCACAGGACTGTGGTACTGTCTATGAAGATTTTGAGGGGACCTTGATGTATGAGGAGGAAGAATGCCTTCAGGGCTAGGAGAAGAGCAGTCACTTCCCTGATATTTATATGTTTTTTTCCAGAGCTGGGGCTCCCATTGACCCTGCACCTTGAGTCCGTTCATAGTGGCCCCCATCACAGATCTGATGCATCTGTGTACATCTGTTGAGAGGCTGTAATGGGAGTCCTGGACTCAGGTGGAATTGCTGAATCCACCACCTTACTGCCTTCTTCAAGCAGGGAAGGAAGGGCACCTGAAAGTCTAGGGGGTTTGAGTGCTGGGGCCAAACATTCTTCAAGTACCACTGGAACTTCCTCATGTGTAGCCTGGCAAGGTACAACATGGGAAGAGTGGCTGCCATGAAACCCAGGAAGCAAATTAATTCCCTGGCTGAAACGGAGTTGACTAGGAGTAGATCCTGAAAATAGCTGGTCAGAGAATTGACCGTTTCTGGTGGAAGGAAGGCCTTTCATCAGGTCTGCCCTTATTCTACAACCCATGAAAATCTGGTCCTGGGATGGAATAAGGGAGTATTTGAGTAGATTGACTGTGATCCCCAGGCTTCCCAGGACTGAAATTGTGAATGTGAGCTGTCTTTTTAAGGCACCTGCCTCCTCTGCCTGAATGAGGATGTTGTCCAAGTACAGGAAGATTTGTATGCCTTTTGTTCTGCAGAAGATTACTACTGGGCCTAGACACTTTGCAAATACCCTTGGGTAGTGTAGATAAACCAAAGGGCAAAGCAGTAAATAGTGCAAGGATGGCACGGAAAAACCTAGGAATTTGTGAAAGTCTGGATGGATAGGGATGTGAAGATATGCCTCCTTCAAATCTAAAGTGGCCATGAAGACACTGGGTGTCGAGAGTGGAAGAAGGATTTGTATGGACAGCATGCGGAAAGTAGGTACTTGGAGAAAGGGATTTAAAAGGGACAGGTCCAGGATGGGTCTCCATGGGCCATACTTTTTTGGAACTAGAAAGAGACTGGAATAGAAGCCTTGACCTTCTTATCCTGGGGGAACCCTCTCTATTGTACTTTGTTGGAGCAAATCCTGAATGACCTGTGGTATGAGAAGGATTTGTTTTTTTTTGGAGGGAGAGGAATACCTTTTGGAGAAGGCTTTTCGTGTCAAGTCATGAAATATCCTCTTCCCACAAGTGAAAGAACCCAGTTGTCTGTGGTGATCTGATGCCACAGGGGAAGACAGTAAGAGAGGCTGGCAGAAAGGGTAAGATGAGAAAGGGTGTCTAGCCACTCACGCATTGTTAGGTCTATCAGGAAAGGGCTGCCTTGGAGTAGTGTGAGAGAAGCTAGTCCAGGAGGAAAGAGGCTTCCTGGTACTTTTTCTTGATTTAGAGGAAGGGGGTAGAGGCATTTCTGACAAAACTTGGCTTGGCTGGGTAGCTCCTACGAAACTTGGAGACTGGGAGACAAAGAGATGCTTAAGATCCTGCAGCTCTTTTCTTTTCCCTTGTACATTTTTAAAAAGCTGTGCTGACAGCTTTCCAAAAAGGAACATGTTAACAAGACGGGCATCCATGATTTTGTTTTTAAAAATCATCTGGCAGGGGCTGTAGCCTGAGCCAGGAGTACCTTATGCAGAACTGAGGCTGATGCAGCAGATCTAGCTGATGCTTCAGCAGCACTTTAGCTGCATTTAATGGAATGCCTGGCTACGTGGGCAGCCAGCGAGAGCTTAGAGGCAACCTGAGGTTTGTTTGGAGAATCTGGCATTGAGGAGAGCAGTGTTGACGCCTGGGAGACTAGGTCTACAGCATACTTAACCATATGGGTTTAGTAACTGATCATTCTAAAAGCCAGGGTTGAAAAAGGGTAAATATTCTTTCCTAATCTCTCCATCACCTTACTGCCTTTACCTGACGCCAGTAGGGAAGAAAAGAGAAGTTGCCTGGATTGTTTGCCTGCTAAGACAGCACTCACAGCAGGGTCTGCCATAGGAGGTTTAATGAGGAATTTAAAGTCATCAGAAAAATTGCAAAACCAGTTGGATCCCTTTGGGGCAGGTGGCTGAGATTCAGGGGTTTTGGAAGCAGAAGCAAAGCCATCCAAGTATGCTGGAATTACAGGAGGGGTAGCAAAGGGTGAGGGAGATTCCATCAGCCGAAGCTCGAAATATCTCTTCTGCACCTCTGTCATTTGGGTGGTATCCCACTTGAAATATTCCTTTATTTTGGAGATACTCTCCCCAAAGGTAATGTCTTCAAGTGGAGAATCCCCTTTCAAAGAACCCCCATCATGAAAGCAGTATCCCAAGGGGGAAGCTAGCTGTGAGGCATAGGAAAGGGGCTCATCAGTAGATGAGGAAGAGTCTTCCTCTTCTGTATGAGGTAGTGGCATAGACCCAGCAAAAGCAGGCCTAGGGCTCAAGGTTGGAAGGGCAGTATACTGAAGTCATACGCCTTACGGCCAGAAAGGCTTGAAACGGGGACTGGGAGAATGCCTGCCAGTCAGGCACATCTTCTGTTGGGGAAGATATGTGCTTTGTATTTTGCTTCCTTTTAAGGGAAGGATATCATCCACAGAGGCTCTGGAATGGAAAGCTACAGAAGTAGCCATAGATCTGGTAGAATGAGCCTTTATTCTGGAAGGTGAGGATAGCTTATTCTGTTGGTAGATAAAGGTAATAACGTTTCTAAACCAGGAGGATAAAGTCACTTTCGAGACAGGTTTACCCAGTCTGGGTCCTGCAAAGGCCACAAACAACTGATCTCTTTTACTGAAAGATTTAGTCCTGTACAAATAACAATGAAGCTGCCAATGCACATCAAGGGTGTGCAAAAACTACTCCCCTCTGTTAGTATGGTGAGGGAAGAAAACCGGCAGATCAATAGATTGATTAATGGAAAAGCCAGAAAAGACCTTGGGCAAGAAAGAGGGGTCAGTACGAAGGAACACCCTATCCCTGTGAAAGTTCAAGTAAGGTCTCTTGACACTCAAGGCCTGCAGCTCAGATACTCTTCTTGCTGAAGTAAGTGCTACTAGAAGTAGGGTCTTCCATGACAAAAACTTTATATCACATGAATCAAAAGGCTAGAAAGGAGGCCTGTGAGAGACTGAAGCACCAAGGTTAAGTCCCAGAGTTCTAAGGGGGGGGGGGGGGGGGGGCTTGACCGGAGGTTTAAAGTGTGATACTCCTTTCAGAAAGGTCTTGCACAGGCGGTGTGAAATAATCAAAGAATTATCAAATCCATTACGAAAATTGGCGATAGCTGCTAAATGTACACTGATTGTCGATGCTGAGGCTCCTGCATGTATAAAAGTCATCAGGTACTGAAGGATCTTTTGAATAGGCATCGAGAAGGAGTCCAAGTTCTGATCTTTGGCCCAAACAGAGAACCTAATCCATTTACTAGAATAAACTTTCCTGGTGGAAGGTTTGTATGAAGCCAGAAGAATCTCATGAACAGGAAATGGGATGTCAGGCAGCCTGGCAATCACTGGAAGTGGAGGAACCAAGCTGTGAGCGTGAGGCTGTGGGGATTGGGATGACTCAGTCCCTGAGGATGAGATAACAGGCCTTGGGAATGACCCAGGATCCACGGGCTGTGAATCAGTTGAGGCCATAAGAATGGGAACCAGACATGACGGGGCCAATAAGGGGCAATGAGGATCACTTTGCTTCTCAACCTTTGAGCTTTCTGGAGGAATTCTGAAATGAGGGGGAATGGAGGAAAGGCATACAGTAGACCCGGGGGCCAATCGTGCATTACAGCAACCCTCGGGGGTTCCCCCTGAGAGGGGATCAAGGCAAAGTAGCTTCTGCATTTGTGGTTTAAGGGGGAAGCAAACAGATCGCAGCAAGGCTTGCCCAGCGGAGGAAAATCCGATCCGCTAATATAGGATTGAGGGACCACTCGTGAGGCATCAGGATGTTCCTGCTCAGATTGTCCGCAATAAGGTTGGAACTCCCGGGAATGTGCATTGCTATAAGAAAGCGATTGGAAGCTATAGCCCAGTGCCAAATCCTCATGGCATCCGGACACAGGGGGGTAAGACATGGTTCCGCCTTGCTTGTTGATATACCAGATGACTAACATGTTGTCTGACTGAATTACAATGGTCCCAGAAGGCAGGGATGTATGGAATGCTTGCAACACTAAGAGAACTGCCCTCAGTTCCAGGACATTTATGGGCAAATTGGCCTCCATGGGGGACCAGATGTCTCGGACCATCTTTCCCTGGAAATGCCCCCCCCCCCAACACGGAAGCGTACATGGCCATGGGCTGGGGAAGACAGAACAGTTGCTACCAAAGACCAATGTGTGACTTTATCCACCATAGCATTTCTTCCTTGCAACAGTTTGTAAGATGTATCGTGGTTGAGTGGGTGAGTTAAGATCGACCATTGTGCAGAAAGGAGCCACTGTAGGATTCTCATGTGCAGCCTTGCCAGTGGTACTAAAGTAATGGCAGCCGTCATGGAGCCCAAGAGTTGCAGTACAAGGCGTGCTGGTACATAGGTCTGTGGAAGGAGGGCTGTGAGGAGGGAGAGAAGCTTGACAGGCTGCTGTCGAAGGCTGCTCCAATACATTCCAGTGTCTTTGTTGGGGACATTTGAGATTTGTCTTTGTTGACTGTAATCTCCAAGTGGAAAGCGAGACCTTGAGTGTAAGAGAGGCTGCAGATTAGAAGATTCCTGGTCGTAGCGGTAAGGAGCCAATCGTCTAGCTACAGAAACACCTGGAATCCTTGTAGTCAAAGATGAGCTACTACAACTGCCATACATTTGAACACTCGGGGGGCTGTCGAGAGACTGAATGGCAGTGCCCTGAACTGGTAATGACTGGCTCCCAGCCGGAAGCGGAGAAACCTCCGGGAGCGGTGATCCATCTTTATGTGGTAATACGCATCCTGGGGGTCTATAGCGCATATCCAGTTGTCCCTCCCTAGGAAGGGGAGAATGGACTATACTGTGACCATCCGGAATGTTTGAGGTTTGATAAATTTGTTCAATAGAATGAGATCCAGGATTGGTCTCCAGTCCCCAGTCTTTTTTGGCACTAAAAAGAACCACGAGTAAAACCCGGATCCTCTCTGGTCTGGTGGGACTGGTTGGATGACTCTTTTTCTTAGCAGCTTTTCTATTTCTAAGGCTGCTAATTCCCCTCTGATTGGGTGGCATATCAGGGATTCGTTTGACGGGTCTGGGGGTTAAATCGAATGGTATCTGGTAGCCTCTGGATATTATTCTCTGCACCCAAACATCGGTATTAATAATTTGCCAGGCTGGTAGGTGCAGAGAAAAATTACCAACAACTACTTCCAGAGGAAAGCAATCGCGCCGCTGCTGAGGAGCGATGGTAGGGTCTGACAGAAAAGCAATCTCTAGTGCCCTGGTTATGCAAACAACCTCTTCCCTGAAAGGGGTGTCTTCCAGATGAGTTAGCCCCTCTGCCCCTGGGAGATTGCTCACGAGTGTCACGAAAAGATCCTTGGGATTTTCTGAACCACATTTTTCCTCCCTTCTGGTTCCTGGGGGGGGGGGGGGGTAGCATATGCCGACAGCAGACAAGGTCTTTCAGTCTTTCTCACTTCGTGCTAGTGTGTCTTGTACTTTACGACCAAAAAGTGCAGATTCTTCGACAGGAGCATTGACGAAGGAAGATTTAAAGGGGTCTGCGAAATCACACAACCGCATCCAAGCATTAAGTCTCTTGACAATGCCTGATGCGGTAGCTCGAGCTGCCCCCTCGTGGTGTGAGATATCAAACACATCGAGGAGTTTGAGATGGATTCAGGAGTAGCTAGCTATGAGGCGACAGTGTCATGCACCTCATCAGGCAGTACCCCAGCCAAAGAGGAGGACAGTTCAGATATTAAGTCTCTTTGGAGGCGAGTGAAGTGTGCCAGATAGTTCAGTGACCGAATGGCAAAGGTCGCTGAAGCATAGGTCTGCTTCCCTAGTCTGCCCATGGTCCAAGACTCCATGTGCGGAGGATGGACAGTGGAACTATCTTCTGCCAGTTTCCTCTTGGTGGCTGCCACCACAACCATGGAATCAACTGTCAACTGCTTGGACCAGTGGGGCTGGTCTTCAGGTGTGGATAGAATTTTGTCAGACATCCGGGGGACATGTTCTACGTTGTCCAGGGCCTTCCAGGCATGCTGCACAATCAGTTTAATAAGCTCATCTGCAGGTGGGGTCACCCAGGAAGTAGACGGCTGGGCATGGAAGGCCTGCAAGAACACTGATTCCTCAGAAGAAGGGTTAGAGGACTTACAGTCTCCCCGCTGCTTGAATATTTCGAGAACATCTCCGAATGAAACGTCTGGGGGAGACCGTGAGGACCCTTCTCCCTCATCACAATCGGTGTCTTCAGTGAAAGATTCCTCCAGGGAATCGAGGTGCTTCCTCTCACACAGTTTCTTCCAGGGTGGCTCCCCAGTGGGATCTTCTGAGGACGACTCCGGAGAAAGGGTTCCTTTCAAGGGGGGGGGGTCTTGCAGCTCCCATGCCCGGGATCCTGAAGTAGGTGGTTAGGGCAGCTGCATGCTGGGGGGGGGGGGGGGTTCTGATGCTGATGTCATTCATGCTGACTGCGAGCCTGCGGAAGCAAGGACCCTCTCCATCACCTGGAAAGCAGGCCCGCCCAAGGAGGGATGGGAGCCCGGAACAGAGAAGGACAACCTCGGAACCAAAGTCACACCCCACTCTGAGGAGTCCACCTCCAGACGAGGAGCTCTGAGAGGACTGGTAGCCATCAGAGCCATGGACATAGACGGCACCAGCGAAAAAATAGGGGTCAGGCTAGATACCAAGGTGCCGACATTCCAAACACTGCTCCGAGAGAGCACCAGCTCCACCGGAGCCGATGCAGCAAGGATGGTTGGTGCCCACAGGGAAAAAGCCGCAGTCAGAACAGAGACAATAAGTACCAGGGTGGACAACAGTAATGAGATCTCCGGGACAGGGGTAGAGGCCGGAGGAGGATAAACAGGAAATACGCTGTGAAGGATACCAAGCCAAGAGGGACAGACGGTCTAGCTGGAGTGGGCAATTCCCTAGCTGCCAGAAGCTGGTCCACAACCCGCACTAGGTCTAGTTCAGAAAAACTCCTGGTGGATCTAAAGGAGGCTGCTGAAAGAGAATCAAGTCTTTCAAGAAAAGGGCTAAACCTATGCCCCAAAAAAGGGTCGTACGTTGGCGGGTATCTGGTTCTTGGCAGATATTCGACTTTAGGAGCCAAGGTCATAATTTGTGGAGCCGAAGAAGCTATCAGCACCGTGGCTGGGGATGGTGCCGAAGCAGGTACAGTCATAGGAGCCAATGTCGGAACCCAGGACGGCACCGAAGCTGGTGGTGCCGAGGCTGGAACCGAAATAGCAGTCAACATCATAGACGGCACCGAGGGAGAAGACACAGGGCCTGGTGCAAAAGAAGTCTGTGCCAAGGGCGCCAGAGAAGCACAGAGCAGACTCGGTTTCGTAACGGACGGAGATGTAGGAACAGAGTGACTGTTTTTCCTTATGTTTTTTGGTCTTTGGAGGGGGTGAGACCTCTGACCCAGATAGAGCATCCGTTAAAGGTGTTTTAATTAAACCTTTTAGAAAAACTATCCTTAAATTCTGCTAGTGTGGAATTGCTAAAACTAGCACAAATGTCACAATCAGCTTTAATATGTTCCACGCCCAAACAGTAGATGCAACAAGCATGTCCATCCGAGTTGGGCATCTTACGTTCACACTTGTCACAATGTTTAAACCCAACTTAACTTTGTCTGATGTAGTACAGGCAACAAAGGGGTATCCTAAGAGAAAAACAATAAAAATTGAGAAAAGGGAGAGAATACCAACGATGGTATTTAAAAAATACCACAAGTGGTAAAGAAGGGCCTACCAAAGGCAGGAGAGAGGGCAGTACCAATGATGGTAGAAATTTAATTACCAAAGGTAAAGGGTAGGAAACAGAGGTAGGTTATAGGCAATAATGACAAAAGGCTAAACTGACTAATAAACAAGAAGTTTGAAGAGAAACTATACCAAAAATCACAATTTTCCACTTAGCTTTGAGAGAGATGGCTAGGCACGTCTGACGAGGAATGCGGCAAACGAGATGTGGAGTAACTAGGAGAGGGGCATTATGGGTAGGTCTCAACTGAAAGTTTTTGGCTAGCGCGAGTTGGAAACCTGTCGGTTCTGAGGACGGAACTGAAGTCCTAGAAGTAAGGAATGAATAAAGATTTACATCATCAGATCCAAACATAGATCCCAGGGATGGGGAGGTTCTCTTACCGGGGGCCGTAAAAGAGTTGTACCTCTCAAAAAAGCTCTGCACAATTTATGGGACATGATGTTAGAGCCCAACTTTCCTACATGAAAATTAGAGATGGCAGCTAGTTGGACACTAATAGTAGCTGCAGCTGCCCCTCGTTCAAAGGTTTTAGCCAGGAAATCAAGAATCTTGTGAACAGGAGCAGTGAAGGAATCAATATCATTACTCTTCGCCCAATAATAGAACCTCTTCCATTTGGTAGTGTAAATCTTCCTGGTAGTGGGCTTGTGAGAGGACACTAGGATGTACTGTACTGCCAGGGAAATGTTGGGGAGCCTGGCTAAGACTGGAAGTGGGGAAACCAAGCAGTCAAGCTTGCGAGTTTGAAGGGAAGGATGGAGCCCATCTGACTGATGGATCAGGAAGTCCAGAACTGGGTCCAGTATCCAAGGCTCCACTTGAAGATGAAGGCGAAGAAACGGAAACCATATCTGACGAGACCAGTAAGGAGCAATGAGGATGAGTTTGCAACCCAGCAACTCTGCTTTCTGAAGTACCTTTGGGATTAGAGGGAAAGGAGGAAAGGCATAGAGTAGTCACGGAGGCCAATCGTGAACAAGTGCATCCCTGGGTGACTGTCCTGGTGGAGGGATTAGGGCGAAGTAGCTGCTGCATTTGTTGTTGAGGGGAGTGGCAAAAAGATCGCAGCATGGCTGGCCCCATTTGCAAAAAACAAATCCGCAACTTCTTGCTTCAGGGACCACTCACAAGACATAAGGATAGCCCTGCTGAGCCTGTCCGCTATCACGTTGGATTTCCTGGGAATGTGCATCGCAATCAGAAAACGCTGGGAATACATCGCCCATTGCCATACTCAAAGAGCCTCCCAACACAAGGGTTTAGATCTGGTCCCACCCTGCTTGTTGATGTACCATACCACGGACATATTCTGTCTGAATTGCAATGGTCCTGGTAGGTAGAGAGTCAAAGTGCTTGCAACGCTAGCAGTACTGTTCTCATCTCTAGAACACTGATCTGCAAATGGTACTCGTGAGGTTGCCACATTCCTTGGACAGTCTGCCCTAGATAATGCCCCCCCCCCATCTGGGAGGCATCCGTGGTCATTGTGGTTACTGGATGGGGGTCTAAAAGGGTCCACCCAGTGACATCTGGGGGGGGGGACAAGCCAGCATACCAAGTCCTTTTTTGCAAGATTCTGTGATCAAGATCATGTGTAACATTGGTAAATCCTGGAAAGACCACTGACAGAAAAGAATCCACTGTAGAATCCTCCTGTGGAAGCGAGCCATAGGAACTAGAGTAATTGCTGTGGCCATTGAGCCCAAGACTAGCAAAACCTCTCTTGGCTGAACTCTCGTCTTTTTTATGAGAAAAGAAACTTGCCGACAAATGAATGACAGCCTGTCTTGAGGCAGCTTTACTATCATGTGTCTTGTATCGAAGCCTGTCCCTGTGAAGGTAATAGACTGACAAGGCAACAAGGCAGATTTTTTCATAGTTTATTGTGATGCCTAGCTGGGAACGAGTTTGAATGGTGTAGTCCCTTGCTTTGATTAGTTGATGCTTGGTGGTGACAGTTAGGAGCCAGTCTAGATATGAATTGTAATTTTATTAGCCTTTTTGGGCTGATTTCTATCCCTTTCAACTTTCTGGCTTAAAAACGCGTGTGTTTGCACATTTTTCACATTGTGCAGCACTACGAGGCTACAGTTAAACTATTCCAGGTGCCAGAAACTCTGTTCTTCAAATTTTCCCTTAAAACTAGCTGGTTTCTCAGTAGTAGCACTAAAATCTGAACCCCTATGACTAGCACTTTTTCTAGAACCTGCTGTAAATCACTAGGAAGCCTGAAACTGATACAAGCACTCAGCTCTCCTTGTAAAGAAGGAGAAATTAATCATAGGCACTAAACAGCCTACAATTGCTAAGTACCTTGCAAAAGTAAGGGAAAACAGATCTTAAACCTTACAAAAAAGCACCTAAACAGGCATATCCAAGGGTCAGCTTCCGGTGGTTTCTCCTGTCCACCTGGTGAATCTGGGCATCCTGGGGCAAAGCGGCAACTGCCTCATGTACACAGGCAATCTTCTCCTCCTACCACCCAACACTACAACCTGCAAGAGATGCACTTACATAGCCAAACTGGAAGCAAAGCTCTCTCCAGTCAAGACTGTGCTAGACAGTCAAGAAGAGAAGGCTAACACCTGCATTACACCTCTAGCAACTCATAGCCCTTCAAAACCCACACCATCAACTCCCACACATAGCAACACTAAACCCACATATGCGGAGGCCCTTAACATTAACCTGCCCAAGCAACAAAGACCTCCGAAGCCGAAACGCAAACACCAGTCACAACCAAAGTGACACATAGCTCACAACACCAGTGTGCCACCCAACAACAGCCCCTAAGGCAAAGACAATGTACCCAACACTTTAGTCATAGGTGACTGTATAGTCAGGCACACTGATGTCCCACTCACCAGGCTGAACAAGGAGAAAATTACAGTCAGCTGCCTGTCGGGTGCCAGGATCCGCCACATAACGCATGCACTCAAGTCATTCCACAACAAGTACAAATATAACTCTGTCATTGTCCATGCTGGAGTAAATGACTTGAGTCGTACCTCCCTGGACTACATGGAGAGAGACATGGAAGAGCTCTTGGATCATATGACCCTAGCCCTGAATAGCATCCTGCCTTCGCCCAGAATGATACCACAGTACAAGGACAAAATTATTGACTTCAACAATTGGCTAAGCTTCTGGTGTCATTCAAAGGGGATCCAGTATTTGTCTGCCTGGGAAGACATGATCGACAAACCACGATGCTTTGCCAGAGATGGTCTGCACCTGTCACCCCTGGGATGCAGGTTACTGGCTAAAGCTCTTGCCACCTCTATAGTGTGCCTTTTTTAGGCAAGGTTCAAAGGATAAAACCACCACCGTAACAGATACAAGCATGCAAAATCTGAAGGTAATGCTACTCAATGCTAGAAGTCTAAACCTCAAAATGCACTCTCTCGAGGCACTCCTAAGAATAGAGAACATCGATATCTGTGCAGTGACTGAGACTTGGTTCAAGGCTCCAGAGAGCACCCCTGCAATACCAGGCTACAATTCTTACCACACTTTTCGGCCACAAAACCAAGACCGAAACACTAAAGGTGGAGGAGTGTCCATATTCACCAAGGATGTTCACACCTCCAGGCTAGTTGCCCAACACAATGCATCTGAAATTCTCCAGGTGCAACTAACACTAGGTAAGACTGCAATCCAAATTGTAGCTTGCTACAGATCCCCCACCATACCCCAAGATTCTCACTACACCTTCCTAAACATACTGGAAAATATTAAGATACAAACAAACACCCTAATACTAGGTGATTTCAACTACCCTGCCATTAATTGGGAAAACTACTGGGGTACCAACTCCTTTTCCCAACGGTTCTTGGAATTCAAAAATTTCAACGCCCTGGATCAACTAATCCATTATCCCACCACGGGCTCCAATATCCTAGACCTGGTCATTACCAACATGGGAGATGCTCCACACCACTGGTCACCCCCTCATTGGTCAGGTCTGACTATAAGCAAATCACCCTTGACATCCACGTCTCACCCCCACTCCCCAGTAAGGAAACCTCCTTAAAAACTTCTCCAAAGCCAACTTCATGCTACTGAAGTCAGAAGTGGCAAACTTCACAACACCCACGCAGACGGGATCTGGAAGTTCGACTGCAGAATCCTACACTAAGGTACTGTACGAGCACATCCACTCATGCATGAATTGTGCCTTCTAAAATAGAACCAAGATGCTCTTCTCCAAAAAAAGGAAGACAATCTGGTGGTCCCCTGCTATAAGCAAACTATACAACAGAAGGAAGAAACTATTGCAGAAGAGAGGAAAATCCCAGGATGCAAAAAACTCCCTCACCAGCCTCAGTAAGAATCTGAGATCCCTCATAAAATCCTCGAAAGCTAGTTACGAAAATAAAATCTAAATGGCAATGCTCAGATCTACTCTGAGCTACAACAGAACGGCATTAAATATGCTGATCTCAAGGATATTGCCAATATCCTGGCAGATCGATTTAGTGCCAACTTCACTCCCCTCTCACCCCCTAAAGGGCCCATCTCAATAACAAAAATTGCCAAATTCCGATAATCACAGCCACACAGGTGGAAACAGCACTCTCCAAAGCTAAGAATACAGCATCCATGGGACCAGATGACATCCCAGGCTGTGTACTACATGAACTGGCACCCCACCTAAGTGTCATGTTTAATCATAGCCTCACCTCAGGCTTCGTGCACACTGAGTGGCGCACATCTACAGTTATCCCGCTCAATAAGGGAGGATCCACCTTGGATCCTGGGAACTACCTTCCCATCAGTCTGACAAGCCTGATCTGCAAGGGCATGGAACACATTATCATGGAACTTATAAACAAAGACATTGGCAACCTCCAGACACTGGACCCCACCCAGTTTGGGTTTGTGAAGGGCCGATCTTGTCTCCTGAATCTGATTGACTTCTTCTAATTGGTCTCCAGAGCTGTGGACGAGGGTAAGGAGGTCCACACAGCCTAGCTGGACCTCGCCAAGGCCTTCGACACCATCCCCCACTCTGGAATCATAGATAAACTTACTAAGCTGGGCATAAATCCCTACTTCACTCAATGGGTTGCCAACTGGCTTACTGACAGAACCCAGACTGTAAAAGTAGCCGACTCCAAATCCAGCTCCAGACAAGTGACAAGTGGAGTACCTCAGGGTTCAGTCTTGGGACCACTCTTGTTTGGCATCTACTTCTCTGAAGTACAGGCCAACACTAAGTGACTCTGGCTAACAAAGTTTGCAGATGACTGCAAACTGGGAGCCATTATTGAATCCCCAAATTATGTAGATATTCTACAAAAGGGCCTTACAGAAACAGATGCCTGGTGCCAGAGCCATGGGCTCAAGCTTAATGCCAAGAAATGTACAGTCATCCCCTTTGGAAAAAAACATGTACCCATGAACTACCACATAGGTGGCAGGACATTAAACATCGGAAGTGTGATGAGAGACTTAGGGACACAAGTGGACAGTGGTCTCACTTTCGATAACCACATCGCCACAACAGTCAGGAAATCCTTCTACGTGGCACACCTCATCACTAAGGGCTTTTCATCCAGAAAAAAGGAGGTCATTGTCCCACTGTACTCATCCCTCATTAGACCCATTATAGAGTATAATGCCCCATTTGGTATGTACCTCACAAGACATCTGCAACAGCTGGAAAGGCCACAGAAATACCTCACTAAAAGAATCACAGGCCTAAAGCAGATGCCATATGCTGACCGTCTAAAAACTCCAGCTATACTCTGTGGCATATCGTCTACTCAGAGGCAATCTCTGCTTAACATACAAGGCCATGTCAAACTCTGAGCTGTTGGACATGCTCCACTTAAAGAAATCCCAATCCCTCAGAGCCACACGCTCCAGGGATCTAAACCTTATCACAATGAACAAAGCATGCTGGAGGGATAGGTTCCTGACCCAGAGACTCCCCATACTATGGAATAGACTGCCCATACATGTCAAGCAGAGCACCTCATTGGCCCTCTTCAAAAGGAACCTTGATGATTGGATGGGAGATGGGAAATTCACCCCGGGGATCCTGTCAGTCGCCCCACAACACAGGAGCCCAGGGAAGTAAATAACGTGGGAAAAAATTTCCAGGGAATTGTTATGGCTAGGCTTGCATAGGCCTTAGGGCCGATAGCCTAGTACCAACCTATGAACCTATGGAAACACCTGGAATCCTAGATGCCTCAAATGAGACGTGACCACTGCCATACACTTGATAAACACCCTGGGGGCTGTGGTGAGACCAAAAGGCAGAGCTCTGAACTGATTAATGACTGGCTCCCAGCCGGAAGTGTAGGAATTTCCTGGATCGCCTGTCCACTTTTATGTGGTAGTACACATCCTGGAGATCGATGGAACACATCCAACTGTCCTAATCCAAGAAGGGAAGAATGCACTGCAGTGTTACCATTCGGAGCTTCATCTTTTTTACAGATTTGTTCAACTTGTTGAGATCCAAAATGGGTCTTCAGTCCCCTGTATTTTTGAACTAAAAAGGACCTCGAGTAAGTTCCGGTTAGATTTGGTCTGCAGGGACTTCTTGGATGGCTCTTTTTTCTAGCAATCTTTGTACCTCTAGGATTGCTTCATCCATCCCAAAGACTGGGTGGAACATCTGGGATAGAACGTTTTTCTCTTGAGGGGGGTAAATGGGAAAAGGGAATTTTGTAACCCCTGGATAATATTGACAGTACCCATACTTCTTTCTTTGTAAGTTTGCCAGGCTGCTGGGTACAACGATAGTCTGCTCCAGACTGCCTCCAGAGGCAGACAGGCCTAGCAGAGAACGTATCTCTGTCGCCCTGCTGTTGTAGACCCCCCTCTGCCAAGAGGCCGGCATCTTCCATTGTTGTTTTCCCCTCTGCCCCTGGGGGGGGTGGATCTCCATGTGTGCCAGCAGACGAAGCTCCCTGGGATTTTCAAAACCACATCTTTCCACTGTTCTGACCTTTAGGATAACGTCTAGATGGAGTGGAAAAATGAACTCCTATGGCAGAGAGAGAGTCTTGCCATCCTGTTCACACCTGGTGAGAGTCTCTTACCTGAGGCCCAAACAAGGATGTGCCATCAAAGGGAGAATTGGTAAAGGAAGCCTTGAAAGGTTCCACAAAATGATAAAGGCGCATCCCGGAGTGTCTCCGCAAAAGCAACTCTGGTACCTGCTGCCTTACTCGCTCCATCTGCCACATAAGAAATTAGCTTAATGGAGGAGTTAACCACTGAATTCAAGGTCACAAGCTGGGAAGCCACCCTGTTCGCAACTCCCTCAGCTGTAGGATCCTGCAGGGTATCTTCTAACTCCTTTAGGAGTTAGAAGATACCCCGCAGGTTTCTAAAGGAGTTAGAAGATACCCTGCAGGATCCTACAGCTGAGGGAGTTGTGAACAGAGTTCCTTCTATCTTCTAATTCCTTTAGGAGATCCCTCTGAAGTCCTGTGAAGTGTGACAAGTAATTCAGCGACCTGAGAGTAAAGGTCGCTGAAAAGAACATACGCTTCCCATACCTGTCCATCGTACGTAACTCCTTGTTCGGAGGATAGAAAAATGAAGTTTCTGCAAGTTCCTTCTTATTGGTTGCTGCCACCACCATGGCATCAACAGGAACCCTTTGGAAAGGAAAGGTTTATCCTCGGGTGTAGTTATAAATTTATTTGGTCTCCTCGGAACTGGTTCCATGGTCTCTGGAGTGCTCCACGCCTTTCAACTCACTACAGACAAAAGTGGGTCAAAAGGCAGAGACATCCAAGAGGTGGAGGGTCGGGAACCAAATGTGTCCAGGTAGAACCACTTGTCCTCAGACGGGGCTAGGGACTTCCAGCCACCCCTCTAAGAATTTCAAAAATGTCCGAAAAGGAGATAGTCTCAGAGGGGGACCACTAGGACCCTTCCAATTCATCCCAGTCTGTTTGAAGTGATGGACTCAGGGGAGTCCAGATGCTTCCTCTTACATCTTTTCTTCAGAGGGACCTCTTGTGAGTGTTCGGAGGGAGGTTTCGGAAGAAGTGGGGTCGCCCAATGAAGCATTCTGGGGCATAGGTTCCCTACACTTGGAGGCAGGAGGAGGGTTAAATGCAGGCACAAACACCAAGGGAGAAGGAGCCACTGGAGCCAAGGGTGAAGCTGTCTCAGGAGACAGCATGCTCCTCACCACCTTGAAAGCGCCACGGTCCCAAATCGAAAAAGCCTCTGTCTCCGAACAGCCCAAAGATATCCTGCAAACAGAGAGTGACGGCTCCAAGGCTGATGTGGGAGACAAGCTCACTTGCGCCAAAGCTCCGAGAGGGAGAGCGGGGTTGGACAAAGGTCCAATGCCACTTCCCCCATCGGAGCCGGGGAGACAGCTTCGGCGCCCAGATCCCTCGATGGACTGAAACATCAAGGAGATTGGAACGGGTGTCAGAACCAATAAAGGAGAAGTAACCGGAGCCGATGGCTCCACCACCACGACCTCCATGCACTCCGGCTCCAAGCTCAAGAGAGTCGGAGGAGGAACCAATGAAGAAACTGGATGGGACAAAGGAGCCAATTCCTTATGGGCTGAGCTCGATAGTAATATGGCAAGTGCCTGTGACTTGAGGAGCCTATTGACCACTCTCTCCACGTCATGATCCGAAAGCCTGGAGGACTGAGAGGAGTGAGAAAAAGACCGGTGATGCCCCGCTCCAGACTGCAGCAAAGGAGATTGCGGAGCAGAGTGTGCTGGCTCCAAAGCAGGAGACCTTGTTCTTTTATGGGTCCGGACTGGCTCCGAGAACACTGAAGGAGCTGCCGGAGATTTAACTTTGTTGGAGCCAACACTAGGAGCTGAAGGTTTCACAGTGGATTTAGACTGTTCCGAACTTGGAACCGAAGGCTCAGTGGATTTTTCAAACAATTCTGCTGACTGAGGACCCTGAGACGAAGAATCTTGAGGGTTCTTCAGAAGGCCACGCAAAATTAACTTGTTCTTTCTCTCCTGCAGGACTCTGCAACTGAAAGCATGACAGATAAGAGCACAAGTCCTGCAGGTGAACAGCCCCTAAACAGAATACACAACTCGTGTGCCTGTCCATAAGGGCTATTTTTTGGCAACTCGAGTTACATTTTCGACTTTTTGGACATTGTGGATAATTAGACAAAATAAAAATGACCACAGCAAGAAACAAGGTTGTAACAGCCAACAGCACACAACAACTAAAAAAGTACAGTTTTGTACCTACCATAAATGTAGATGTTCGAGGATTCCATTGCTGCAGTCCTGACTATTGGGTATAGTCCGCGTCCAGTCGGCCCGAATACCAGAGTATAAGGCTGACGTCGGTCAGGGCGCATTAGACTGACGTCAGTACGTCAGGGTACTAATGCGCATGACCGACGTCATATCCTCAGTCTTTTCTTGCCCCAGATGTCAGAAGACCCTAAAAAGACAAGTCCCAAAAAACCTGCACCAAAAACATGTACAATATATACAACAATATATATACAAAAATATAAGCATGTAGACTCACCTACACAACCACCCCTAAATACAGAGGGGAAGGAGGGAGGGTATTGGACTGCAGCAATGGAATCCTCGAACATCTACATTTATGGTAGGTACAAAACTGTACTATGTTCTTCGTCTTCCATTGCTGCAGTCCTGACTATTGGGTAGAATCCCAAAGCAGAGGTAAGGGAGGCTGGCAAATTATAAAGAAGTAGGAGCTGACAACATGCCTTGCAAAACAGCTGTGGCAAAACCAGCCCTAGACTTAGAGTAGATAGGAAGGTGATAATGCTTAGAGAAAGTATGCACTGAACTCCAAGTAGCTGCTTCCAAAATATCCTTAGTTGCCACCCCCCTTAGAAATGCTGTTGAAGTGGCAGTAGCCCTAGTGGAATGAGGCCTAATCCCAGCTGGAATCTCCTTGCCATGATGGGAATAACAAAATGCAATGCAAAAGCCAATCCACCTAGAAATAGTTTGTTTTGACACAGGCTTGCCCTGTGAACTCAAAGCAAAAGAAACAAACAACTGCTGAGACTTCCTAAAATCCTTAGTCCTGCTTAAATAATAACGCAATTGCCTGTGTACATCTAAAGTGTGCAAAATCTTTTCCCCTTTATTTTGAGGGTCTGCAAACAACGTAGGCAAATGAATAGTTTGGTTTAAAGCCACACTAGAAACCACCTTAGGCATAAAAGAAGGATTAGTACGTAATGATACCCTATCCTTATGGAAAATCAAAAGGGCTCTACTGCCATAAGGGCCTGCAACTCAGACACCCTTCTTGCAGAAGTAATAGCCAACAGAAAAGCAGTCTTCCATGACAAGTATTTCAATTCAGCAGTAGCTGCAGGCTCAAAAGGTTGTAGAGTAAGTTTTTCCAACACAAAATTGAGATCCCAAGCAGGAGTAGGAGCTCACGGGGGTCTGATATTCTTTGCCCCTCTAAGAAACTGCTTGAACAAAGGATGAAAACAAAGGTGGGTCACAATCATAGTGAGCTGAAATTGCTGCAGCATGAATCTTAATGGAAGAGAAGGACAAACCTTTGTCCAATAACTCAGTAAGATATTGAAGAGCCACACTCAAATTAGGCTCAGAAATCTCCAAATTCTTTGCTGTACACCAAAATAAAAATCTCTTCCATTTTTCTGTACACTCTCCTTGTACTAGGTCTTCTAGCTTCCATAATCACATTTAAAACTTGTTGAGGAAGTTGAGACCTGCTGTGTTTCAACACAGAATATGCCAGGCTGTTAGATGAAGAGAATGAAGCTTGACATTGAGCAGATGACCGTCCTTCTGAGATAACAGATGAGGAATCAGAGGTAAAGGCCATGGAGGCTTCTTTACCAGACTCCGTAGTAGTGGGTACCAGTGTTGCGAGGCCAATCTGGAGCTATCAAAATCATCCTTGGCCTGTCTTGTCTGACCTTTAATAGTACCTTTGGAAGAAGAGGCAGAGGTGGAAAGGCATACACATGAAGGTTTTTCCAACTGAAAGACAGAGCATCCACTTTCCAAGCTGTGTGATGAAACCCCTTTGTGCAATACTTTGGCAGCTGGTGGTTTAGTGGAGAAGCGAACAGATCTATGTCTGGAGTTCCCCAGGACACTGTCAGTTTCTGAAATACATGAAGATCCAGTTTCCACTCGTGGGGATCCATGATTTGTCTGCTTAACACATCTGCTAAGGAGTTCTGTGCTCCTGGCAGAAACCTTGCCTGAAGAGTTAGTTGCAAGCTTAGCAGTCTCCCATAAAATCATTGCTTGCCTGCATAGAGGATAAGAATGTGTTCCCCTTGCTTGTTGATGTACCACATGACAGTTGTGTTGTCTGTTAGAATCAACACCTGCCCTGGAAGAAGTAACTCCTTGAAAGCCATTAATGCAAACTGGACTGCTAACATCTCCTTCATGTTGATATGTAGATGCTGTAGTCTGGCAGGCCACTTGTCTTGTATCCACTTTCCATTTAGATGAGCTCCCCAAGCAATGTCCGAGGCATCTGTCGTTAAGATCTGACTCGCCTCTGGCCGGGTCACAGAGAGTCCCTTGTTTAGGTGACATTCCTGAGCCCACCACAAGAATTCTTTTTGAAGGCAAGGTATTATTTGAATGACAGTGTCCAAATCCTGGCAGTGCTGTGTCCATACATTCTTGAGATACCATTGTAGCTTCCTCATATGCAGTTTGGCATTGGGAAGCACCAGAATACAAGATGCCATGAACCCTAATGCTTGAAGGACTGTCCTTGCAGTCAGCACGGACTGATGAGATAGTTGATGGAAGTAAAGTGACAGACTCTTTTGTTTGTCCGGGGTTAAGAAGGCCATCTGGGCTGCTGTATTCAGTCTCACACCCAGAAAGCACATGTCTTGAGAGGGTACTAGACTGGACTTTATTTCGTTCACAGAATACCCTAGGCATCTTAGCACTGCTATAACATATTCCAGATGCTGCAGAAGGTTTTCTTTTTCTTGAGCCAGAATCAGGCAGTCGTCCAAGTAAGGATAGATTTGAATTCCTTGAAGCCTGAAGTAAGCTATCACTGGAGCCAGAACCTTTGTGAATACTCTGGGCGCAGTAGATAAGCCAAAGGGCAATGCAGAGAACTGATAATGAGAATTTCCAGCTCGAAACCGCAGATACTTCCTGCAACTTAGCCTTATAGGCACATGAAGGTAAGCTTCCTTGAGATCTAAAGTTACCATCCAGTGATCTTTGCCCAGCAGAGGTAAAAGCTGTTGTAACGTCAACATCTTGAACTTGGGGATGTCCAGATATGTGTTGAGGATAGATAAATCCAAAATTGGTCTCCACGTGTTTCCCTTCTTTGGTACAAGGAACAGGCGAGAATAAAATCCTAGGCCCCTTTCTGAGACAGGGACTGGCTGAATGGCCCCTATGTGAAGTAACTGAGAAACTTGCTTGTGAGCCTCTTTTCTTTGTGGAGGAGGAACGTCTGGCATGCCTTTGAAAGGGGGCATTGTATGGAAATAAAATCTGTAACCGTGGTGAATGATATCCAACACCCATTTGTCTTGAGTAATTAAATCCCAATTTTCTTTGAAAAGAGACAGTCTTCCTCCCAAAGGAGCTGCCAAACTTGAATCTGCTGGCAGCTGAAAAGACAGGTCATTGGGCCTGTTTACGAAAGGACTGACCCCTGCCCTCACCAGAAGTCTGAGCAGGTGAACTCCCTGTTCTAGGCCTAAAAGAACCTTGAGCCCTGCCCCTACCACGTCTAGACCTACCCCTAGACTGGGAATCATAAGCAGGATATGTCCACCCCTTAGCAGGCCAATTTCTACTAAACTTTGGTGGCTGCACCTGCAAAAAATCTTTAACAGTTTGCATAGACTTAGCTTTGTCCTCCATTTTCTTTAAAACTGCTTCCACAGGCGATCCAAACAACACATCAGACTGTAAAGGAGCATCCAAAATCCTTGTCTTAACATGCTCAGCTAAATTCTGATCCTTCAACCAGGCATGCCTGCGAAGAACAGAACTGGTAGCAGCCACCCTCGAGGAGGCCTGTACAGCATCAAAACCACATTGCAAAGAATGCTTACCCACTTGTTCAGACACATGAACCAAATCCAGCAACTCTTTACACTCAATACCTTCCGCCAAAGCATCCACCTTAGATTTCAATTGTGAAAGGAGATAATTCTGATATTTTAGCATGTGAAACTGACAATTCAAAGCTCTCATGGCTAGAGTGGAAGAAGTATACACTTTCTTTCCCCACCTATCCAAAGCCCTTGCCTCTTTATCAGTGGGAACAGGATTTTTAACCACAGAAGCCTTTACACCCTTAGGCCCTTGAGAAATAGTTTCTGGGTCCGCCCTAGGACTCTTAAACAAATATTTATGAGCTTCGGGCACCCTATAATACCTATCAGGCTTAACAGGAGCAGGAGGCAAAGAGTCAGGGTTCAGGGAAGCCTCTGCAAAAACATCTTCCACCACATTCAACACAGGAGGAATAGCTAAAGGCCTATGCTGGGGTAAAAACAAGAACTCCCTAAGCCTTTTCCTGGAATCAGAGTAATCCTGGCCTTCCCATTTAAAGTGCTCCCTCATGGAATGCAGAGTCTCTGAAAATAAGAAATCCTCAGGCGGAGAAGCTGTAGGAGTGGAATCATCCACATCAGAATCAGAATAAGTAGGATACTCCTGCATATCTTCCACAGAAGATTCTGAAGCCTCTGAACACTGTTCAAAACTATCAAACTCGGTTCCACCCTAGGCCTCTTATCAGGCGGGGCATAGAACCCCTAATCATAGTAATCAAATCTTCTGCCATTTTAAGCATATGTTTCTTAGGTACAGAACCCGAAATGCTAGGAGAAGCCCCCACTGAAGCTGAACTAGGCCTACCTCTCAAAGAAGTTTTGGCAACAGAAGGAGAGGCTCCAACTACCTTGGGAAGAGAGGGAAGAACAGTCACCTGAGAAGCCCCCTCAGCCTGGCCTACCTCCTGAGAAGGCACATCTTGTAAGAGTATAGTTTCTGCCTGGGACTCCATGGAAACTCCTGGCAAAACCTCCGGCTCCACTGAGCCTTCTAAAGAACCGACGTCCGGGACTGCCGGTTCCTCAACCCTAGGCTTCACTGTTTTATCCTTGCGCTTCTTGGAGGCGGGCCGGAGCATCCGACGGCATTTTATAATTGCAACGCTTCCCAAACACTAACCTGGCACAGTCTAACCTCCTCTTAATAGTGCGTTTGTTAAACCTAGCACAAGAGCGGCAACCAACAACGCCGTGCTCAGGCCCTAAACAAGGTATACACAAGGTATGATAATCCCTATGAGGTATCTGTTTCCCACAAGAAATACAGTTATTCACTTTTTCTGACATCCGGTAAAATACTGAGGCAAGAAAAACCAAAATGTTCCCCACGGGTACTTAGCCAACTCTGTTTCGGTCTGAAACTCCGGTTTCGGAAATATTTCAGAACGCCAACCTGCACTCGCAAAACTGCTTCTGCATCGGACCATGCGGCAAAAAAGACTGAGGATATGACGTTGGTCATGCGCATTAGTACCCTGACGTACTGACGTCAGTCTAATGCGCCCTGACCGACGTCAGCCTTATACTCTGGTATTCGGGCCGACTGGACGCGGACTATACCCAATAGTCAGGACTGCAGCAATGGAAGACGAAGAACATCTACTAACAAGGCTGTAATGGTTAGCCCAAACAACAAGAAAGGTTATCTCTCTCTTTTTTTTTTTTTAAAAGGGAAGAGAAGAAAGGGGGAGAGCCTCTAATTTAAATGGCGACCCCCGCCCCCAATAGGAGAACCTCTAACTTAAACGGCTATCCCAGAAAGGGTGGGGAAAAAGAAGAACCACCCTCTAATTTAAACGGGCTCAAAAGGGAAAGCAAGGCCTGAGGGAGGAAATGACTACCAAAAACACCCAACAAGTAGAAAGGATCACTAGACTAAAAGGGGATAAAATAAGCTCTAACAAGGTTAATTCTGCAAAAATGTGGCAATACTGGTCATTCATGGCTAGAATGTGAAATGAATGTGCAAGAAAATGAAAATGAAGTTATATAGTTCACAGAGACAGTAGAATGTGTTACACATGAAAATGTACAAAAAGATGCAACTGATAAACAGGTTATACATGACGTTAAAGAAAATAAGGAAAAAGAAAGACAAGTGAGGAAGAAGCGGATTGGTGCACAGTAAGAAATAAAAATAACTCGATAGGGAAAAGAGCTAAAGAAAGGAAAAGAAAATTTAAAAATATAACGCTTAGAGAAAATAAAGAAAAGGGATAAGCATTTTATTATACTATCTGTTCTTAAAAGCTGAAAATATTAGCTTTAAATGTGAACAGCATGAAAAATCTTAAAAGGAGAATAGATATATTACAATGGTGAGCTGCATTAACTTTACATATTGTTTTAGAAGATATCAGATTACTAACACAGGAAGAAAAAACACAAACTAAAAGACTTTGGAATGGTGTGGTGGTTTGGTACATGTGGAAAGAAACATGCTCGGGCATATGTTTATTATGTCAAGAAAGCATTAAAATATTAGATGTAACCATTGTGGAACTAGGCTGAACTATGGTAATATACGTGAGATGGAAAAACATGTGTATGGAATTATAGCGTTATATGCATATATAACAAAAAGAGAGAGAAATGATGTTTAAAAATATTCTTGAATATGTTTGTGTAAATATGGACATTACAGTGGTGGATAATTTTAATTGTAATTTAAGGAAAACTAAGAGCAATTGTGATGTTAAAATGGCTAAATAAATTATGAAAAGTGGAAAGTTAAGTGTATGGGAGAATAACACTGGACCTATAAAAGGAATGAAACTAGGTCAGAAATTGATTATTTTTTAATATCTGATAGTTTAAAAGTTATTAGAAAAGGAATCAAGTATGCTGGATTTTCAGATCATGTGGCAATATGGGTTAACGTACTGGAAAATGAAGAATATATAAGAATAGGCAAAGGAATAAACAGAATTAATGAAAATGAATTAAATTTAGAAAAGAAAAAAACTTGTGGAATTATGGAAAAATAATATGACTGAGGGAGTTTTATGAGAATTGGACTGTTTGGTGGCTTAATTTTAAAGAAAAATATAAAAAAGTATTTTTAGAATCTCTAAGGAAGAAAAGAAAAAAAGAAAAAGACAGAAGATAGTAAGTCAAGAAACATTTTGAGACTTACAAATGGGAAGAATTTCCCTTTTATGAAAAAGAAAATGTATAAAATGAATCAAATTAAAATTAACAATTTGTTATATAAGCAAAAATATTGTTTACAAAGAAAGAAAGAAGAAATAGCACCATATTTGAGTAAAATAATAGAGGAATGAAAAATAAGAGAAGTAAAAAATAAGAAAGGTAAGCAAATAAGACAGCAAGAAGGAATATACGAAATAATTAAAGAATATGTATTGGAATTATTTAAGAGAGAATAAAACACAGAACAAATTTATAAACTGTGAAAATTTACATAAGGAAGATAATGAGTAGAGCAAAACATAGTCATGAATGAAATTAATGAAATTCTAAAAGATATTAACATGAATTCTGCAACAGGACTGGACAGAAATGAATATGGTATATATAAAGAAATGAAAGAGTGGCAAAAAATAATTTTTATAGAAGTTACGAATGAATGGTTAGAAAAGTACAGTTTTGTACCTACCATAAATGTAGATGTTCGAGGATCCACATTGCTGCAGTCCTAACTATTGGGTAGTCCGCTGTCCAGTCGGCCCGAATACCAAAGTATATGGCTGACGTCGGTCAGGGCGCATTAGACTGACGTCAGTACGTCAGGGTACTAATGCGCATGACCGACGTCATATCCTCAGTCTTTTCTTGCCCCAGATGTCAGAAGACCCTGAAAAGATAAGGCCAAAAACCAAAAACTCCCAACATACCTGTACCAAAATATATATATACAAAATATACAAAATCAGCAGAATATAACCTCACCTACACAACCACCCCTAAACACAGAGGGAAGGAGGAGGTAAATTGGACTGCAGCAATGTGGATCCTCGAACATCTACATTTATGGTAGGTACAAAACTGTACTATGTTCTTCATTCCACATTGCTGCAGTCCTAACTATTGGGTAGAATCCCAAAGCAGAGGTAAGGGAGGCTGGCAAATCATAAGGAAGCAGGAACTGACAACATGCCCTGCAAAATAGCTGTGGCAAAACCAGCCCTAGACTTAGAGTAGAGAGGAAGGTGATAATGCTTAGAGAAAGTATGCACTGAACTCCAAGTAGCTGCCTCCAAAATATCCTTAGTTGCCACCCCCTCAGAAATGCTGTTGAAGTGGCAGTAGCCCTAGTGGAATGAGGCCTAATCCCAGCTGGAATCTCCTTGCCATGATGGGAATAACAAAATGAAATGCAACACCCAATCCATCTAGAAATAGTTTGTTTTGACACAGGCTTGCCCTGAGAACTCAAAGCAAAAGAAACAAACAACTGCTGAGACTGCCTAAAATCCTTAGTCTTGCTCAAATAATAACGCAATTGCCTGTGTACATCTAAAGTGTGCAAAATCTTTTCCCCTTTATTTTGGGGATCTGCATAAAACGTAGGCAAATGAATAGTTTGGTTTAAAGCCACACTAGAAACCACTTTAGGCATAAAGGAAGGATTAGTACGTAATGATACCCTATCCTTATGAAAAGTGAAAAAAGGCTCAATCCCCATAAGGGCCTGTAACTCAGAAACCCTTCTTGCAGAAGTAATGGCCAACAAAAAAGCAGTCTTCCATGACAAGTATTTCAGTTCAGCAGTAGCTGCAGGCTCAAAAGGTTGTAGAGTAAGTTTCTCTAACACAAAATTGAGATCCCAAGCAGGAGTAGGAGCTCTACGTGGGGGTCTTATATTCTTTGCCCCTCTAAGAAATTGCTTGAACAAAGGATGTGAAAACAATGGTGGGTCACAATCATAGTGAGCTGAAATTGCTGCAGCATGAATCTTAATGGAAGAGAAAGACAAACCTTTGTCCAATAACTCAGTAAGATATTGAAGAGCCACACTCAAATTAGGCTCTGAAATCTCCAAATTCTTTGCTGCAGTCCAAAATAAAAATCTCTTCCATTTTTCTGCGTACACTTTCCTTGTACTAGGTCTTCTGGCTTCCATAATCACATTTAAAACTTGTTGAGGAAGTTGAGACCTGCTGTCTTTCAAAACAGAATATGCCAGGCTGTTAGATGAAGAGAGTGAAGCTTGACATTGAGCAGACGACCGTCCTTCTGAGACAACAGATGTGGAATCAAGGGTAAAGGCCATGGAGGCTTCTTTACCAGACTCCTCAGTAATGGGTACCAGTGCTGCCGAGGCCAATCTGGAGCTATTAAAATCATCCTTGGCTTGTCTTGTCTGACCTTTAGAAGCACCTTTGGAAGAAGAGGCAGAGGTGGAAAGCATACACATGAAGATTTTTCCAACTGAAAGAAAGAGCATCCACTTTCCAAGCTGTGTGATGAAACCTCTTTGTGCAAAACTTTGGCAGCTGGTGGTTTAGTGGAGAAGCGAACAGATCTATGTCTGGAGTTCCCCAGGACACTGTCAACCTTTGAAATACATGAAGATCCAGTTTCCACTCGTGGGGATCCATGATTTGTCTGCTTAACACATCTGCTAAGGAGTTCTGTGCTCCCGGCAGAAACCTTGCCTGAAGAGTTAGTTGCAAGCTGAGCGCAGTCTCCCATAAAATCATTGCTTGCCTGCACAATGGGTAAGAATGTGTTCCCCCTTGTTTGTTGACGTACCACATGACAGTTGTGTTGTCTGTTAGAATCAACACCTGCCCTGGAAGAAGTAACTCCTTGAAAGCCATTAATGCAAACTGGACTGCTAACATCTCCTTCATGTTGATATGTAGATGCTGTAGTCTGGCAGGCCACTTGTCTTGTATCCACTTTCCATTTAGATGAGCTCCCCAAGCAATGTCTGAGGCATCTGTCGTTAGAATTTGACTCGCCTCTGGCCGGGTCACAGAGAGTCCCTTGTTTAGGTGACATTCCTGAGCCCACCACAAAAATTCCTTTTGAATGCAAGGTATTATTTGAATGACAGTGTCCAAATCCTGGCAGTGCTGTGTCCATACATTTTTGAGATACCATTGTAGCTTCCTCATATGCAGTTTGGCATTGGGAAGCACCAGAATACAAGATGCCATGAACCCTAAGGCTTGAAGGACTGTCCTTGCAGTCAGCCCAGACTGAAGAGATAGTTGATGGAAGTAACTGGAAAGATTCTTTTGTTTGTCCGGGGTTAAAAAGGCCATCTGGGCTGCTGTATTCAGTCTCACACCCAGAAAGCACATGTCTTGAGAGGGTACTAGACTGGACTTTATTTCGTTCACAGAATACCCTAGGCATCTTAGCACTGCTATGACATATTCCAAATGCTGTAGAAGGTCTTCCTTTTCTTGAGCCAGAATTAGGCAATCGTCCAAGTAAGGATAGATTTGAATTCCTTTTAGCCTGAAGTAAGCTATCACTGGAGCCAGAACCTTTGTGAATACTCTGGGCAGTAGATAAGCCAAAGGGCAATGCAGAGAACTGATAATGAGAATTTCCAGCTCGAAAACGCAGATACTTTCTGCAACTTAGTCTTATAGGCACATGAAGGTAAGCTTCCTTGAGATCTAACGTTACCATCCAGTGATCTTTGCCCAGCAGAGGTAAAAGCTGTTGTAACGTCAACATTTTGAACTTGGGAATGTCCAGATAAGTGTTGAGGATAGATAAATCCAAAATTGGTCTCCACGTGTTCCCCTTCTTTGGTACTAGGAACAGGCGAGAATAAAATCCTAGGCCCCTTTCTGGCACAGGAACCGGCTGAATGGCCCCTATTTGAAGTAACTGAGAAATTTGCTTGTGAGCCTCTTGTCTTTGTAGAGGAGGAATGTCTGGCATGCCTTTGAAAGGAGGCAAGGTATGGAAATAAAACCTGTAACCGTGGTGAATGATATCCAGAACCCATCTGTCTTGGGTAATTAAATCCCAATTTTCTTTGAAAAGAGACAGTCTTCCTCCCAACGGTGCTGCCAGGCGAGAATGAACTGGCAGCTGAAAAGGCAGGTCATTGGGTCTGCTTACGAAAGGACTGACCCCTGCCCTCACCAGAAGTCTGAGCAGGGGAACTCCCTGTTCTAGGCCTAAAAGAACCCTGAGCTCTGCCCCTACCCCGTCTAGACCTACCCCTAGACTGGGAATCATAAGCAGGATAAGTCCATCCCTTAGCAGGCCAATTTCTACTAAACTTCGGAGGCTGCACCTGCAAGAAATCTTTAACAGTTTGCATAGACTTAGCCTTGTCCTCCATTTTCTTCAAAACTGCTTCTACAGGCGAACCAAACAACACATCAGACTGCAAGGGAGCATCCAAAATCCGTGTCTTAACATGCTCAGCTAAATTCTGATCTCTCAACCAGGCGTGCCTACGAAGAACAGAACCAGTGGCAGCCACCCTGGAGGAGGCCTGCACAGCATCAAAACCACATTGCAAGGAATGTTTACCCACCTGTTCAGACACATGAACTAAATCCTGCAACTCTTTACACTCAATGCCTTCCGCCAGAGCATCCACCTTAGATTTCAACTGTGAAAGAAGATAATTCTGATATTTTAACATGTGAAACTGACAATTCAACGCCCTCATGGCTAAAGTGGAAGAAGTATACACTTTCTTTCCCCATCTATCCAAAGCCCTTGCCTCTTTATCAGGAGGGACAGGATTTTTAACAACTGAGGCCTTCACACCTTTAGGCCCCTGAGAGACAGTTTCCGGGTCTGCCCTAGGACTCTTAAAAAGATACTTATGAGCTTCAGGCACCCTATAATACCTATCCGGTTTAACTGGGGCAGGAGGCAAAGAATCAGGATTCAAGGAAGCCTCTGCAAAAACATCTTCCACCACACTCAAAACAGGAGGTATAGCTAAAGGCCTATGCTGGGGTAAAAACAAGAATTCCCTAAGCCTTTTCCTGGAATCAGAGAAATCTTGACCTTCCCATTTAAAATGCTCCCTCATGGAATGCAGAGTCTCTGAAAATGAAAAATCCTCAGGAGGGGAAGCTGAAGGAGTAGAATCATCCACATCAGAATCAGAATAAGGAGGGTACTCCTGCAAGTCTTCAGTCAAGACTCAGAAGCCTCGAGCATTGCTCAAAACTCTCAAACTCAGGTTCCACCCTAGGCCTCTTATCAGGAGGGGGCATAGAACCCCTTATCATAGTAATCAAATCCTCTGCCATTTTAAGCATATGTTTCTTAGGCAAAGACCCTGAAGCACTAGGAGAAACCCCCACTGAAGCAAAACTCGGCCTGCCCCTCAAAGTAGCCTTGGAAACAGAAGGGGAGGCTCTGACCACCTTAGGAAGAGAGGGAAGAACAGCCACCTGAGAAGTCCCCTCAGCCTGGCCTACTTCCTGAGAGGATACATCCTGTAACAGTAAAGTCTCTCCCTGAGACTCCAAAGAAACACCTGGCAAAACCTCTGGCTCCACTGAGCCCTCTAAAGAACCGACGTCTGGGACTGTCGGTTCTTCCACTCTAGGCTTTGCTGTTTTGTCCTTGCGTTTTTTAGCCGAAGCCGGCGTCGGAGCATCCGACGGCATTTTATAATTACAACGCTTCCCAAACACTAACCTGGCACAGTCTAACCTTCTCTTAATAGTGCGTTTGTTAAATCTAGCACAAGAGCGGCATCCAACAACGTCGTGCTCAGGCCCTAAACAAGGTATACACAAAGTATGGTAATCCCTATGAGGTATCTGTTTCCCACAAGAAATACAGTTATTCACTTTTTCTGACATCCGGTTAAATACTGAGGCAAGAAAAACAAAATATTCTAACGGGTACTTAGCCAACTTTGATTCGGTCTGAAACTCTGGCTTCAGAAACTTTCAGAACGCCAACCTGCACTCGCAAAATTGCTTCTGCATCGGACCATGCGGCAAAAAAGACTGAGGATATGACGTCGGTCATGCGCATTAGTACCCTGACGTACTGACGTCAGTCTAATGCGCCCTGACCGACGTCAGCCATATACTTTGGTATTCGGGCCGACTGGACAGCGGACTACCCAATAGTTAGGACTGCAGCAATGTGGAATGAAGAACATCTGGAATTAAACAGAAAGAGATATGTACAGAAGTTATAAAATTTATATTTTAAAAAGAAAACAAAGAGGATATAAAAAAAGAGAGACCTATAACATTGAATAATAAAGATTATAATTTTTTATGAAAACAAAAGGGTTAGAGAAAAAAAGGGATAGAATATATGACCAAAATGCATTTGGAAGAAAAGGAAGTCAAGAGTTATTATGAATAAGAGAAATAACTGATATCATAAATAAAACTGTAGAAGTAAAGGTTATGATAGGGTAAAGCTTATGATAATATTCAATATAAACCATTATGGGGAATTCTACAGGCATATAATGTAAGCAAAACATATCACACATAATAAAATCCATTTATGAAAGGAACTATGTGAAACTAAATGTAAATGTCTGGATTGGGGAAGAAATAAAAATAGAATGTGGAATAAAGAAGGGCTGCCCAGCTAGCAGTGTAATTTTCTCATTAGTTATGAATGTAATAGTGAAGGAAATTAATAAAGTGTCAAGTAGTAGTGGATACAAAATGATGAAGGAAGTACAACTGCCAATAATGCGGATATTGCATTAATTTTTAAAAATAAAGTATGGATGGAAAAAGTAAATGAAAAATTAAGTACAAATTAAAAAATTCTGTTGAAGTAAGAAGAAAAGTAAAGGATTTTATTTTGAAGGTATGATATGAGGTGTTGAGTTCAATGAATGATACATAAATATATTAGGAATAACATTTGGAAGGAATGAATACAGACAAGAACAATGGGATAACGCACTCAAAGTAGTAAAAGATTTGGCTAATTTTTGGAAATCGTATAGATTTTCTTATAGAAAAAAGCACACTTGTTGAGCACCATGGTAATAGAAAAAAACTGCTCATGTTGCGAACATCTATATGATTCTTATTAAGTATAAAAAGGAATTGATGATTATATTCTCTTTTATATGGGGCTCTAGACTGAATCCAGTCAAAAGAGGGATTCTGTATATAAAAGAAGAGCAAGGAGGTTTGGGTTTAATAAGCCCAATAGTACATGCAGCAGCTTTAACTTTTTTATAAGGTATTAAAAGGACTTATGAAGGAAAATAAAAACTTGAAAAAAACGATACTATATTATAAATACAAAGAATCGTGGGAAGGAATGGAAGTTCAAAAACAAAGTAAAAACATTGTGAATGAAGAAATGAAAGAATACCAAAACAAAATTGTGATATGGAAAATAAAGAATATAGGTCAGAAAAATAAAAAGGAATGGTACTTGCGTATTATGAATGCATTTTATCGTATTGATCCATGGAAAGATTTAGAAATACATAAGAAAAAAGCCATAAAGATGAGATACAATAATTATAAAAAGATTTAAGAATGTAATTATTTTTTATGGAGACCATTAATAATTTGTGGAAAGAAATGTATAAAGATAATAGGGTGAAAAGTATGTTAAAATTTGAACAAATAAATATGGACATAATAGAATATGGTTATTATGGTGCACATAAATGGAAGAAGTGAAGAAAATGGACAGAGTGATACTTTATGCTTCATAGACTATATGGAACGAGAGGCTAGATTAAATTAAATACAATGGAAAATGGACTTTGACAAAGACTTTGGAAAAAATGTTTTGGTTGTGGATAAAAGTGGGGGGATGCTTAAATTGAAGTTTATAATGTATGGAGATTTGTAAACAGATATAAATAATGTAAACATATAAATAATATGTAAAGTATATATTAAAAAAAACCCTACTTGTCATTGTTACAATTGGGACAGTTTGGAGAAGCACTTCCTGTTTCCACTATAGGCACAGAGAAACAGGGTAGTAGATGGAGAGAGAAGGTGATGATGGAGTGGTTAAATAAATGAAGGAGAAAGCAAATACAGAGACTGGAGAATGTGTGCAGGATTGTGAAGAAATGTTTCAAAGAAACCTGTTTGATGAAGATGAGTCCGCAAATGACAGATGTGTAACTACACCTTTCCAGTCAGTAGGGTCGTGGGATGACTTATGTGATGTACAGTGAGACAGAAAATTAAGGTGTTTCTTGTGGGGACATTATGGAGAAAATACTAAAGGATGATGTAGAGGCACTCCTGAAGAGTGGCGAGATGGAAAACAAAACATACGCACAGGAAGGAAAACAAAGGTGGGGAAGAAGGAAAAAAGGCAGAAGAAAATGGAAAACATAAGTACATGGTAAGGATTCGAAGTAAAGAAGACAAATAAATGGAGAGGTAAATGTGTGGACAGTTTAATAGCTCCTTTGGGTGTAAAAGCATGAGGTAAGAGCAATTATTCTTATTAACAGACATTTTGTGACATTATATCGGAGACACTTTTTAATGGAAAATTTTCTTGGAGAATATGAAAGAAAAAAAAAAAAAAGAAAGGCTATGGCCCATGGAATCTTTATGTGACAAAGGCATTTAATGAGGAAACAAAAAAGAAAATGTATATACAATTTTAAACACAGGTAGAAAGAGACTGAAAGGATATTTGAAAGCTTTATGTAAAGTAGTACAGGACATGGCAAACCTTTGTGACAAAAGGAGTTTATGGATTGGCGGCTAGGATTGTAATAGTGCGTTAAAAATATAGAAAGAAAAAATATATACATATACCAAGCATGATAATGTGGACGGGTAACTTTTTTTGTGGAAAAGGACATTTGATAAGCAACTGTGGCAAAAGAGAATATTACATTTGTGGGGAAATGGGACATGATGCAAAGAAAAGTGAATTGAAATGTTATAAACATAACAAAATTGGGCATTTATGGATGGACTGCAAATATGAAAATAAAAGCAAGGAAAAATAAGAAAGAGAAGAAAATGAACAAACAAAAAATAATTTTAGTAGTAGCACAAATAGAAGAAAAAATAGGAGAAAAAATAAAAGGACATAAAAGAAGATTCTGAAATAAGTGATGAAGACATACAATGGGAGGTACTAAAAGAGAAAAAAAATATTGGTAAAAGGGATAAAGGCAAAAAAATAAAATTTAAAGGGATAAGCACAGCAGAATAAAAAAAAGTAAATGGATGAAAAAAGAATATATACAGCTAATGACTCGGGCCTTGGTATAATGGTTAAGGTGTTTGTCTCACAGACACTCGGTACAGTGCTTGATTCCCACCTTGGGAAAGGAAATTGGCAAGTCTTAGAATGGCCTATTAAGAAAGCTAGCCCTGTAATTAGCTATGAACTTACAAAATCATGAATTTAAGGAAAATGGAAGATGAAAATTTTAGAGTGCTTTTAGTAAATGTGAATAGTATTAAGAGTACAGAAAGAATAACAGGAATTTTGGGGTGCTGTAATAACATGTTGCAGATGTGATTATATTAGAAGAGACACGATTTTTGACAAATGAAGATAGACTACAAGCAGAGAAACTATGAGGAGGAATGACAGATTACAGAGAACTATGGTGAGGAAAGAATTTGGAATAGCGGTATTCTGCAGAAGTAACTTTAGCAAAAGGATTATAAACCATTGTACATTTAAAATAAAAAAGTATACAGAATTATACAATTATATGCTTATACTAACTGTAAAGAAAGTGAAAGCTTATTACATCAGATTTCAGACTAAGTAGTGATAAATATGGATGTTATAATAACAGAAAACTGTGACATAAGAGGCAATCATAAACAGAAAGGAAATGATAATAAGAAAATGTTATAAGTTACAAGATGTGGTAAGTTCTTTGGGACAAAAAAATCATGGACTTACAAAAGGAGTATGTATACAACTTAAATAGATTTTATATTATCAGAAAGTTTAGTTATAGAAGTGTGAAGTAGTTGAAACAGGATTTTATAATCAATTTGCAAGATGGCTAGAGATAAAAAAACAATGAATATATAAAAATAAAAAAGTTAATAAAGAAAAAGCATGGAACAAAGAAGGAAAGAAATCTGTATTACAGTTATGTAAAGCTCATATTACTATGAGAACATTTTATAAAAATTAATCAGAATGCTGGATAATATTTAAGGAAAAATATAAAAAATGTCCTTTTTACAATGGCAATATGATGCAAGAAAAGTAGAGAAAAGATTATAAAAACATACAACGATACATTGTAAGATTTAGAACATAATGATAGAAAGTACTCTGACAAAGAAAAAAACTATATGAAAGAAATCACGGAAAAACAATACAAGGATTGTTATATAAGCAAAGATATTTTTACAAAGAAAAAAGAATTATGTAGTTACTTGAGCAGATTAGTAAATGAAGAAGGTACTGTAATGACAGAAATAAAAAATGCAAAAGTAGAAACAGAAAGAACTCAGGATAGACTATGAAGAGTGTAGTACAATATATGCATGAAATCTTTAAAGAAAAAAGGTACTGAAAAAACATGGAAAGTAAAATAGTTAATAGAAAAAGAATAAAGAGTTGAAAAAGGAGATTACTTTAAATAAGCTAGATAAAGTATTTGGGCAAGTAAATATAAATATAGAGTTGTCTGCAAAACCAGATGGAATAGGGTATGAAATGTATAAACATTTAAGGGATTGGAAAAAAAAAAAAAGATATATTTTTTAAAGATTTTGAATGAATGGTTATATTAAGGTTTTATGCATAAAGAATTATGTAGTGGAATACTTCAGCTCATACAGAAAAAGTAAGATAAAAGACGCATTAAAAAAATGGAGACATAATATTGAATAATAAGTTATGAATTCACCCTAACATTCCATCTGTGTTGCCCATTCTCATTCTTCCTCAACTGATGGGTTCGGATCAGAGACTATGATCCGACTCGGATGCTTCTTCCACATCACTGGATCCTAGAACTCTCTAACTCCTCCCTTTAGTCATAACGGCCCATCAACCTAACATACCTCAGACAGAGTTTACTGCTCCTACATGTAGAAGGACAATCAACAACAGATAAAGGCAGAAGTAGCACAGAGAAAGGGGAAGCTGGAGCTCAAACAAGGAATAGAGGTTCCTATACGATTCTTAGATCTCTCCAAAAGCACAAAAGGATTGAGCAGGTAGGCGAGGAGTTGAAGAATGAAAATGGCCAACCCAAATGGAACGTTATGGTGAGTACATAACTAATATGATGTCATTTTCATTCATTCCTCAACTGCTGGGACAGAGTCCCCATCTACTACAACCCTGGAGAACTGCTGAGCCAAACGTTGTTCCCTGCACAATCAACATCTAAAGATGCTCTGAACCAAAAAGCTGAAGAAACAGCCATAGAGCTTGTGGAAAGGGCCTTAGGAGGTTTTGATGAAGACAAATACAAGAAAAATTCGAAAACCACGACAGTTGAAACAGCCAAATAATGAAGACAAATGCAATTTACCATACACGAAGATATCAGTCCACTACTTGACCAATGTAACTTCAGATACTCAAATGCCTAGTACAGTAGAAGAAAAGGAAACAAATAACTAACAATTTCCTAAAGTCTTTGGGGCTCTATGAAGGCAGAAAAGTTGTTGTCTGTGCACATCCAATAGGTGTAACATGTGCTCTCCTTTGTTTTAAAATTTTGAAAAGAAAACTGGGAGATTAATGAACTGGTTAATATTGGACTCAGAAGCTACCTTAGGTAAAAAGGACGGATTAGTTTGCAAAGACATTCTTGTCTTTGTGCGAAGTTAGATAAGGAGGCTTTGAAGACAGAGCCTGGAGATCAGATACACTTCTAGTTGATGTAATAGCCACTAGAAAAATAGTTTTCCAAGATAAAACATTTAGGTCAGCTTTGGCTGAAAGTTCAAAGGGTGACTGAGTTAAGGCCCAAAACTTTATACTTAAATCCCAAGAAGAAGTAGGATATTTTAATGGAGGCCCCTTGAGAAACGCCTTGATAAATTTCGAAGGTGCTAATGCAGAGTTATTTTCTTCCATGCTGAAATTAAAAATGGCAGCGAAATTAACTCTAATAGTTGAAAAACTATCTCCTTCATTAAAGACTGAAGCTAAAAATTCAAGGATCGCTCGTACAGGTGCTGAAAAAGGGTCCAGATCTTTGTTACGGGCCCAGAAGGCAAATCTTTTACATTTACTCTTGCAACTCTTTCTAGTAGAAGCCTTATGAGAAGATAAGAAAATATGATGAACCAGGGAAGACAGCCTGGTCTGACTAGCAATTAGTAGAACTGAAGAAACTATGCAGTTAGTTTGAAGCCCGTTATGAATGGATGAGTCGTGCCTATCGGGTGAGACAGAAGGTCTGGAACTGGATCCAGATTCTGTGGTGGATGCAGAAGATGAGGCCAGAGGAATGGGAACCAAATCTGACAAGGCCAAAAGGGGGCAATGAGGATAACTGTGCTCTTCAACCAAACTTCAATTGAACTGCTTTCTGAAGAAATTTGGGAATTAGTGGTAAGGGTGGAAAGGCAAACCGGAGTCTGGAGGGCCAATTGTGAACTACAGCATCTGTCAGTAACTCCCCCCAATGGAGTGATGAGGGCAAAGAACCTGCTGAGCTTGTTGAGGGGAGAGGCAAAAAGATTTCTGCATAGCTGGTCCCACTGAAGGAAAATTCTCCCTGTCACACTGACATTGAGAGACCACTCTTAAGGCATCAATATGGAGCTGCTTAGTTTGTCTGCAATCACACTGGATTTCCCTAGGATATGCATTGTTATTAAAAAGTGACTGGAATGCCATTGCCACACTCTGAAAGCTTCTCAACAAAGAGGGCAAGATCTAGTCCCCCCTTGTTTGTTGATGTACCACACTACCAGCATATTGTCTGAATCACAGCTGTCCTACATAGGAGAGCATCTTGAAAAGCCTACAATGCTAGGAGGACAGCTGTCATCTCCAGGACAATGTTATGCATCTTGACCTCTCTAGGGGACCTTGTGCCTTGAATAGTCTTTCCCAAATAGAGTCCCCCCCCCACCAGAGCTGGAAAGCAATCCATGGTCACAGTGCCCTTGGGAAGGGGAAGAACAAAAAAGCAACGTTCATGAAGCTGGTTTGAATTAATCCACCACATAGAGAGTCCCTTGAAGGATCCACATATGGAATCTGGCCAATGTAGCAGGGTGATAAGCTACCATGGAACCCAAACCTTGAGTATCAGTCACACTTGGAGATTAATTCTGGATCACTTTCTTTACTTGGGACTGCAGTGTGTTTACTTGAGTGGAGGGAACAGAGGCTATCTTACTGACCGTGTCCAAACAAGCATCTACGAATGTCAGACTCTGTGTTGGGGGACAGTTGAGATTTGTTGTAATTGACTGTTATTCCCAGAAGATAATACAGCTGGAGCAATTAGTCCCTTGCCTGTATTAACTGGGGCCCTGTTGGGGCACTAAGGAGCCAGTTGTCTATATACAGAAATACCCAGAATCCCAGCAGTCTTAAGTGAGCTGCTACCACGGCCATGCATTTGTTGAACACCTTGGGGGCTGTGGTGAGACCAAAGGGCAGTGCTCTGAACTGTTAATGACTGGATCCCAGATGGAAGCTCAGGTATCTTCTGGAGTGCATGTTCACTCTGATGTGATAGTATGCATCCTGAAGATCTATTGGGCAATCCAATCGTCCTTTTGCAGCAGAGGCAAAATGGACTGAACCATGATCATCCAAAACTTTGTATACTGAACAAATTGAATTAACTTGCTAAGATCCAAAATTGGTCTCAGGTCCTCAGTCTTTTTTGGCACTAAAAAAACCCTCAAGTTTCAGACCCTCTCTGTTCTGGGGGACCTCTTGAATGACTCACTTTTCTAGCAGCTTTTTTTATTTCTAAACATGCTGCTTCCCTCTAACTGGGTGAAACATTGGGGATTTTCTTCAGAACTGTGGGAGGCTAGGGAAAATGGTATGGTATAACATCTGGACATAATCCTTTGCACCCAGAAAATCTTTTGTGATAGCTAGCCAGGCTCTCTGGTGCATGGATAAACGACCCCCGACTGCCTCCAGAGAGGGAAAGTTGAGCCTCCTTTCAGGAGTGCTGATAGAGTTACCTGAGAAAGAATCTCTAAATCCCTGGTTCTGTGGAACACCTCTGCCATGAGGATGGTATCTTGCATTTGAGCTCCCCCCGCAGCCCTGGGGAATCCTCAGTGTGAATTTCCGAAGGACCCAGAGACTTCTTAAACCACAACTTTCTGCCACCTCATTAGTTTCTACAGAAGGGCTTTTGAGAGACTGAAAAAAGCACACCCATGGCAGACAGGGTCTTTCCCTCTTGCTTGCACCTGGAGAGTGTGCCCTTAACCTTGGGGCCAAAAAAAAGAAGAACCAAAGGGCTCACTGATGAAAGAAGACTTAAATGGCTCCACAAAATCAAATAAGCACATCCAGGCAAGTCTCCTGATGGCTATGGCTGAACCTATCACCTGTGAGGTACCTTCAGCAACATGGGAAATTAACCCCATTTTAGATAGACTGGAGGGTGGCCTATCGTTGCAAGACATGGACCCAGAAAGAGATTTGGTAAGCTCCTTAATTAAATCTCTTTGCAGTCTTGTAAAATATGCCAAGTAATTCATCAACCTAAGAGCAAAGGTCACTGAGGCATAAACATGCTTCCCAAATCAGTCCAACGCCCTTGACTATCTATTAGAGGGGATGGGCAGAGGAACTCTGTTATGCTAGTTCCTTTCTTGAAGCTGCAGCAAAAATCATGGCATAAACAAGAACTGCCTTACTCCGGTGTGCACATTGTTTGGTTGGGGGGGGGGGGGGGTGCAAGAATCTTACTCTCTTGGGTATTGGCTTAACAGTGTCCAGCTCCTCCCATGCCCACCAAGAGACTAAGTCAATGAGCTCATTGGAGGGGGGGTGTCACACAAAGTAGATGGGACAGGCCCTAAAGCCTCCAGGAACACAGATTCCTCCAGGGAGGGGGTACCAGAAGATCAGCAACCTTTTTATTTCAGGAGCTCCAGGATGTCTCCGACGGAGACATCATCACGTGGTGATCTGGGGGACCCCTCCCTCTCATCAAAATTAGTGTCCTCTGAGAGATTCCTGGGGGGAATCAAAGTGCCTCCTTTTGCATGTCTTCTTGCAAGGAACTTCAGCAGTGGGGTGCTCTGGCGAAGCATCAGAAGAGATAATGTCCTGATGGACTGGCTGGAGGCTTGCTCGGGTTGGCTGTCCCAGTAGAAGACATAGTCGAGGCTCAGAACACAGAACTATGAGGAAGAGTTGCCTGATCTGATAGGGGTAGGAATGTATGTTCTTTAGGCAAAAAAAAAAAAGCCTCTCCACACCCTCTAAAGCAAAATGCCTAGGCAAAACAATTTGATGGCTCGAAAGCTGAATATTTTCAGCTCATCAGCTCCTGCAACCCCATCAGCACTACACCCGAGGAGGGAGCTGGACCCGAGCTATCCAGGACCAAGTCTCTGATGGCTTCTGATTCAATGCCAAGCCCACGGATTCGGGGTTGATGCTTCTCAATTCCAAGAGTCCTCTGGCTCCAAAATGCTGGGTGCTAGTTGACTCAGGGGAATCATTAGAGTCTAAGAACAAACATTCTTTGGATCCGAAGGACACCCCAGGAATCTCGGATCCCACTGCTCCAAAACAGAAGTACTGAGCGGAGAAGAATATATCAAAAGGAAAGTGGACAATTGCCAGCTCTCAGGAATGGGAGAAGCTGGAGCCAGGAGAACTCCCACCTGTAGCTGTGCTTTGAAGCACGTTATCATCCTTTTGACATTTGCTTCTGAAAGGCTTCTGGAGGACTGAAGAGAGGAGATAGGAGGAGGCTTAGAATGCCTCTGAGGTGACTCTTCTACAAAAGGAAAGAGGAGCCCGGATGAAATAGGATCCAATGGAAATGGAGCGGTATGGATCTGTAGAGACCTTGAACTTCGAGCGGTCATATCAGAGACAGACTGATCTAACTTTTTCAGAATCTTGGCAGGGATCTCCGTTGAGGGAACCAAAGCCAAAGTTGATAGATGATCAGAAGACCTTTTGCAGGACTCCTTGTCCTTCGTTTGAGCATCAACTTTTGATTTTCCTGAATTTTTAGAAGGTGTTTTGAGTCCTAGCCACTGAAGAGGAAGATGCAGAGGATAACAGACCTTGCAGAATTAACTTGTTCTTGCTGTCAGTCAAGGCACTAGAATTAAAACCAGAGCAAACATCACAGTCAATATCAAAGTAGGCTGAACCCAAACAATACACACATTCCCTGTGGGCAACAGAATTTGGGATCTTACACCCACAGGAAATGCACTTTATAAACCCAGACGTTTTTTTTCTGACATTTTAAGACTGCTACCAACAAAAAACAGACACAAGAATAAGGTCTTAGCTAAAATATGGGGGGAAGGAGAAGACAGGCAAAATACTAAATTTAAGTAACTCACAAACACCAGTAAGAAGGAAAATCTGAAGACTACACAAAAATCGCTCGAGAGCTAGGAATCCACTTCCGAGACCCCTAATGGCAGCAAATGAGATCTGGGGAATGTTAGATTGGCTGGACATTGTCGGTAAAGGAAGGAGCTCGAGAGTTGTAGGACCTGATAACCTTGAAAGAGCAGGAAAAGATCATGTCCAGCCAATACAAAACAAAACTCCAAAAAGCAAAGATACCCAATGGTCAATAAAAGTCGGAGAAGCAGCTTTAGTATACAAAAACTTTAATACATGCTTTTGTCAGGAAGATTTCATCAGAAAAAATTCATACCAGCAAACTAAGCCATTATTTACCCAACAATTAATTAATAAAAACACCATCAATTACTCAATTAACATAAATCGTCCATTTCATTAACCCTTGCAGTACTAAAAAAAAACTTATATTAAAACAACTGTAACGCATATTATGTTAAACACACATAATAAATAAAAACAGTTAAACAATTCCCTATTTTTTATACTTTTTAACCTTCAATTTCCTACTTTTAAGAAAGCATTTGATATTGATACTATCATTAGGCCCTGGCTGTCTATCTGCTTATAACCTCACTTGCCAAAAAGTCTCCCTTTGCTCTAATAAATTTTTATAATCTCCACCCATCAAATCACCTTGCACTACTTCTAACACAGAAAATAAAAATGTTTGAACTGTACATATTCAATGGAGTGTTTCTATAGAGCACTATTATCATTTTTAGTTTTTACATAATAAATGTGTTCTCTCACGTGCTCCAAAAGTGTTCTAGTAGTCATTCCCACATAATATGCGTCACATCCACTGCATAACCCAAAATAAACAATTGCCCTAGATTTACAAGTACAGTATCCCAGAACTTCAAAGGTTCGTTCTAAATGTGAAATACTGATGTACGGACCTTCCAAAATAAACTTACATAAATTGCTTGCAGTTACCACGTTTAAACATGCCTTTTTTGTGAACATTCGGCTGAAAATTAGTACTTATTTTAATATCCTCCCTCTCCAACAATTTCTTGATATTACAAGCATTCCGATAAACAAAACCTGGTTTGGTCACTATGATCTCGAAAAGGTCTTTATTCCCTTCCAAGATCCTCCAATTATTACCTCCGTATTGGTACAGGGGAGCTTATTTTTCACTAAAGACTTTATCAAAATAGGTCGGTACACATTATTTCTTTTCATAGAGATATAATTAGTGTTTTTATTAATTGTTGGGTATATAATGGCTTAGTTTGCTGGTATGAATTTTTTCTGATGAAGTCTTCCTGACGAAAGTGTGTATTAAAGTTTTTGTACACTAAATATGCTTCTCCGACTTTTATTGACAATCGGATATCCTTGCTTTTTGGAGTTTTGTTTTGTACTGGCTGGACATGCTCTTTTCCTGTTCTTGGTGTTTGTTTGGTGCGTGACTCCTGATGGCCGAAGTGGAGAATGATCCTTTACTGTAACTATCAGTGCATCCTACATCTTCTGTGGGAGAAACTGGCCTATTAAGGCTTTTGGTAGCTACCATGACGGACATTCAGAAATCTTTGAGTATGCTACTTACCAAACAAAATGGTATAGTGGATGGGAATCATAGCTCTGAGGATGAGCAGGCAACGGTTGTGGACTTAAACATCATGGGTTTACCCAACATCACGGACTTACCCAGCGGTAAGAACATGCACAATGAACTAGCTAGTGGTTCCATGCAATTTAACAGCATTCGGTCGGTCTTGGATTGTCAGTATGACCCTTTTGTTCAGGCTGACTATAAAACTACCAAGGTAAAAACAGATAAGTATCACAACAAATGTGAAGTCTTGTGTAGACTATTAAAAAAAGCACAAGTCACGGGACTTAGAAAACAAATATTTTGATAGATGCATAGAACTAGCAGTGGTACCGAAGGGTCTAAGTTTTTTTTTTAAATGTCCCAATGGCATCACCTCAGAAGACCCTTTATTTCAAAATTTGCTTTTTTTTTTTTTTTTAATAGCGCCGGTCTTCAGTCAATTAAATTATTAAGAGAGAATAATGTGAAAAAGATGGAAGCTCTGAAAATAGAAATTTTAAGGGCTGATGATGAGGTCAATCTTTTGGCAAAAGACTTTAATGACAAGACATATGAACTTCTATTAAAAGAAGTTGAACAGCATGAAAATGAAATTGTTGTACGTAAACACAGTAAGTTACTGACCGATGCTGTGTAATGGCCTTTTGGGAAACTACCAAACTGATGCATTTGTATGACAAATACAAAACTCTATATTACTCTAGGTTTGTAGTGACCTGTTTTGTTATTTTAGAAGCTAGTCATGTAGAACTGGATAATTTCATAGTAGACATTAATAGTGTGTCTGATTACCTTAAGTTTGTAAAGGGAGATTGCGGTTTGAGCATCAATGTTTTAGATGTTAATTTAACATGGAACCAAGTAGAAAATGTATTTGATAGCAAAATATTTAGAAAAGATAGATTTACTAATGGGTATCTACATGATCAAAGTAATTAACTAGCATTTATCAAGAAAAATATTCCCAAAGGCCAATATATTCGGGCCAGCCGGATGACCTCCCAAGATATTGATGTTAACACTGAGTTTGAATTTATTACAGTTATTTTTAGCTAGGGGTTATGATAGTGATTATTTAACGTCTATAAAGGAAGATGTTTTTATGAAAAGAAATGATGTCTATCGACCTAGTTTGAGAAAGTCTTTAGTGAAAAATAAGCTCTCCTGTACCGATACAGAGGTAAAACACTCGGTCATATTCAGTATGGACATGACCACAGATTGTCAATTTATAAGGAATATAGTTTATAATAACTGGAGTATCTTGGAAGAGAATAAAGACCTTTTCAAGATCATAGGGACCAAACCAGGTTTTGTTTATCGGAATACTTGTAATATCAAGAAATTGTTGGAGAGGGATGATACTAAAATAAGTACTAATTTTCAGCAGAATGTTCACAAAAAAGGCATGTTTAAATGTGGTAACTGCAATTTATGTAGGTTTATTTTGGAAGGTCCATACATCAGTATTTCACATTTAGAACGAACTTTTGAAGTTCTGGGATACTGTACTTGTAAATCTAGGGCAATTGTTTATACTGGGTTATGCAGTGGGTGTGACACATATTATGTGGGAAAGACTATTAGAACACGTTTGGAGCGTATGAGAAAACACATTTATTATAATAGTGCTCTATATAAACACTCCATTGAATGTATAAAGTTCAAAAAAAAATTATTTTCTGTGTTAGTAGTGCAAGGTGATTTGAGGGGTGTAGATTATAAAAATTTATTAGAGCAAAGGGAGATTTTTTGGCAAATGAGGTTAGAAGCAGATAGACAGCCAGGGCTTAACAATAGTATCAATATCAAATGCTTTCTTAAAAGTAGGAAATTGAAAGTTAAAAAGTATAAAACATACTGACTTAATTGCTTAACTGTTTTATTACATGTGTTTAACATAATATATGTTATATTTGTTCTAATATAAGTTTTCTTTTAGTACTGCAAGGGTTAATGAAATGGGAGATTTATGTTAATTGAGTAAATGATGGTGTTTTTATTAATTAATTGTTAGATATATTATGGCTTAGTTTGCTGGTATGAATTTTTTCTGATGAAGTCTTCCTGATGAAAGCGTGTATTAAAGCTTTTGCATGCTAAATCTGCTTCTCTAACTTGCTTTTTGGAATCTGGAAAGAGCGACCAAATCAGATCCACAGCGTCTCATATCCGAACCACATCAGTTGAGGAATGAATGAAAAGGACATCAGATTAATGATTACAAAATCTTCATGAAAACAGTACAAAAGAAATTTGAAACTAAAATAGAAAATATTATGGAAGATAGCATATACAGTATAAAGAGGAAGGGTTATCAAGATTATTAATGCTATAGAAATCATGGATGTTATTATGAACAAAAAAGAAAGAATAGTTGTGCAAAATCTTACCATAACCATAGATTTTCTTCTCTTCTATGCTGCATTACTCTTTACATATAGGTAGTACTCCGGTGGTTGACCACACATCTGGCTTGTAAACAAAAGTTTCAAGCTACTGCCTGTATGTGGGACTTCGCGCGTAAGCTTCTAGAACGTCAGCCATAAAAGGGACGTCCGCAAGTACAATCCTCAGAATGAAGTAGCCCCATGAGGAAAACTCCAAAGGGAGAGCAAGGAGACAGTTATCCAAAGAACTAGCAAGATGTAGGGGGAAGGCAGGTGGGACAGAATGCAGCAACATAGAAGAGAAGGACATCGATGGTTATGTTAAGATTTTACACAACTATTCTGTGTCCTTCTATTCAGTGTTAAAGTATTCTTTACATACAGGAAAGTGCCAAAGCTGGAAGGGAACCCAGGGAGGGGGAAAGAGCACAGAGAGATCAAGCAGAAACATTTTCCAGGAATCCATGCAGGACTGCTCTGGCCCTAAAAACATTATCCAACTTGTAAAATTTTGTAAAGGTATGAACAGAAGACCAAGTGGCAGCGTCCAAAATGGATTGAATATCCAACCCCTTAAATAAACCCTCTGAGGATGCAACAAATCTAGTGGAATGGGCTTTAACAGAAGAGGATAAGGATTTCCCATGAAAACGATAACATGGAAGGCTAGGAATGGTGGTGAAGCCATTAATGTCTGTTTTCAATGTACAAAACTTTAAAGAAGCAGAGACCGGTGGTTCAAAAGGGGCCAGAGTCAACTTTTCCAGGTGAAAATTAAGATCCCAAGGAGGAAAAAATGGTTTCCTGGGAGGGTTCATGTGTAGGACGCCTTTCAGGAAAAGCTTAAGCTCCAGCCTGGAAGCCAGTTGAGGAGAAAACGGCAGGCAAGCAGACAAGGCCGAACAGTGGACCTTAATAGAAGAATAAGAAAGACTACTGTTAAGTAATTCACACAGGTAAGATAACACCAAAGGAATATTCGCCAAAAGGGGGTCCCTTTTCCTTTTTTGGCACCAGATAGAAAATCTTGTCCACTCTGAAATGCAAGACTTCTAATATTGGGTTTCCTGGCCTCTTGCAAACCCGAAGCACATCCTTAGAAAAAAGGTGATCCTTAGAAAAAAGGTGCCTAAAAGAATTCAAACGCTGATCACCCATAAGGTCAGGTGAAGAGTTGACAGCTGTGGATGAATTAGAGACCCCTTGTCCTGAGAGAGTAGGTCCATCCAGTGAGGTAGCTTGTAGTGATGGTCCTTGGCTAAATGCAGAAAAAGAGGGAACCAATGCTGTCTTTATCAAAAGGGAGTCACTAACAAGACTTTTGGTTTCTCCTGTTGAATTTTCAACAAGACTTACTGAATCAAAGAAAAGGAGGGTTTGCATAAAGAAATATTCTCTTCCATGAGAATGATAGGGTGTCCTCCTTCCATGCCTGAGGGTGAAGGTCCCTGGCACAAAAGAAGTTGTCTGTTCTGAGGGGAGGCAGACAGATCCATCTCTGGAGTACCCAACTCATGAACTAGATCCAGGAACGCATCCATGTAAAGCCATCCACTCATAGGATTGTGTCATGGATCTGCTTAATGCATCTGCCACAGAGTTCTGAGCCGAAGGAAGGTACACTGCATGCAGTGAGACTTTGTACTGAATGGCCAGTTCCCATGCCTTGATGGCTAAGCAGCAAAGAAGATATGATTTTGTGTCCCCCTTGATTGTTTATGTACCAAAGAACCATAGTGTTGTCTGTAAGGATCTTGAGGGGTCCTGGAAGAAACATAGGGTAAAAGGCTTGTATGGCTACAATCGGTGCCCTCATTTCTCTGATACTGATGTGTTCTTTCCTCTGAGAGGGGGATCAAAGACCCTGAACCTTTCTGGAAGCAAAGGCTGTTCCTCATCCTAAGTCTGAGGCATCTGTAAAAAGTTCTTGTACTGGAAGATGCATTTGAAGGGGTAACCCAGGATTCAGACTGAGTTGCTGCATCCACCAACCTAATTCTGTTTGCAAACAAGGAAGTAGGGGAATGGCAGTCTCCAAGTGATGAGCATGCTGGGACTAGATTGTTTTCAGAAACCACTGGAACTTTCTCATGTGGAGTTTTGCAAAAGGCAACATGGGAACCTGTAGAGACCATGAACCCAAGAAGCCTCAGGAACAACCTGGCAGTGAGGGAGGACAGAGTTGGAAGTGATTCCATGAAAGCAATGAGAGATGGAGCTTTCTCTGACGGAAGAACTACCATCATCAAATTTGTCTTGAACCTGCACCCAAAAAATTGAGATCCTGACTGGGTGACAGAGTAGATATTTTGTGATTGATTGTGAATCCCAACCCTTGCAGAAAAGGAATAGCTAAGATTTAGGTGTTGAAGCTGAGAACTGGCCAGAAAAAGCATGTCGTCCAGGTAAGAGTAAACAAAGACATTTTAATCTTAAGAAAGGGGTGACTGGAACTAGACACTGCAAAGATCCTTGGGGCAGTGGAAAGATCAAAAGGGCAAGGCAGAGAACTGAAAGTGCCAAGAACCTACCAAGAAACACGTACTTCCTGAAGTGAGGGTGAATAGGAACATGCAGATAAGCATCCTTGAGATCCAGTGAAGCTAAGAATGCTTGAGGAAGAATTAGAGGGAGAAGAGACTTGTAGGGATAGCATCCTGAACAAATGCACCACCAGAAAGGTGTTCAACTTGGAAAGTTCTAAACTGGGTCTCCAAAGACTGTCTTTTCTTGGAACCAGAACCATACTGGAATAAAATCCCCTTCCCTGCTGACTTAAAGGGATAGGCTAAATGGTGACCTGGAGAGAAAGTTGAGTTAGCAGCTGAGGAAACAGATGCAGTTGATCTGAAGGAGGTTGAGGCATCCCTGAAAGGGGGGAAAAGACTTCCAAGTCATGAAATAACCGTTTGGAATAATGGCCATCACCCATAAATCCTGAGTGATCTCCTTCCATGCTGAAAGAAAAAGATGGAGAGAGAGGGGGGGTACGACTTGGAAGTGGGAGTGGGATGTCACAGACAGCTTTGTCTGGATTGAAAGGGCTGCTCGGGAGATGGAGCAGAAGTCACATATTTAGGCTGAGGAGGTCTCCTAGCTGACTTATGTGCCCTAGAACCAGAGGGAGCAGAACTAGACCTAGAGAATTTCCTAATAAAAGGAGTTTTAGCAGGGAAGTTCCTATGAAATTTAGGAACTGGAGAAACTAGCAGGTGCTTTAAGTCCTGGAGCTCCTTACCTTTTTTCCTTCAAAGTATTAAGTTCTGCGGCAGCCTTACCAAAAAGAGCAGAGTTGTCCAAGGTGGCATCAAGCAATTTTGCCTTGTCATCTGGGGAGCCTTAAGACGTAGCCAAGAATATCTCCTAAGAACAGAATCAGAGGAAGCTTCTACAGCATCGTAGCTGCATTTAATGGAAATACCTAGTGACCTGTGAAAATGCAGCCAACACAGAAAGAGACAAGGACGTAGCTTCTGAATCAGGAAGCTGGAACAGGGCCTGCGAAGCTTGAGAGAGCAAAGCTAGAGAATACCGTGACATGGGAGTCTGGTAATTAATGGTTGTGAATGCCAGGGTGGAAGAGGTGTAAACCTTCTTTCCTAACCTTTCTAAAATTTTGCTTTCTTTGTCCAAGGGAAGCAATTCTGTGGAAGGAACAACTTGAGAGGACTTATCTGAAGTGATGGAAATTACAGAAGAATCAGCTGAAAGACAAAATAAAAAATTGCAATCTTCAGGGACCTTATAAAAATGATCAGGTCTTTTGGGAGTTGGTGCCTGTGAATCTGAGGTCTTGGAAGTTGATGCAAAGGCATCTAGGAGAGCAGGTAGCACTGGATTAAGGTCATAAAAAGTATCTCTTTTGTTCCTCTGAAATTTGGCAAGAATCCCACTTAAAGAATTCCCTCATCTTATTAACTGTTTCCCCAAAGGAGAGTTCTTCCATTGGTGAATCTCCCCCACTGGACTCTTCCTCTGAAGACACATGTACAGAGGGGGAAGGCATCTGAGTAGAATAAACTAGAGATTCATTATCCGAGGATGACCCCTCAGAATCAGAGTCCTGAGCTGGAAGGGTGGAGAAAGACTCATGGGCACCCGACAGCAGCACAGGGGAAGAGGTGAAGACAGGGCCAGAAATAGGAGAGGCTGAAGTCGTAGGTCTGAGGCCATCCATGCCTTAAGACATTGCAAAAAAACCTCCCAGTCCGACACAGTAGTAGTAGACACTGTGGAATGCTTTTTTTTCTTTTTGGCATGTTTTTTTAAAGCAGGAGGAAGGGCAGACGTAGGCCTAACAGCTAGAGCCCTCCAAAACAAGTAACCGTGATTCCCCCAAATCATCGAAACTGGACATCTGTATAGCCTTGGAGGTGCTTGGATCCCCACTCCTAGCGGCTTCCATTGCAGTTCCTGTCAGACAGACAGACCCTACCTCCAACCGTACCCACCAGGTTTTCATCAACCTCAAGGAGTATGTCAGAGAGAGAAGGTGCAGCCGAAGAAGACTCTACCCTACCTTTGCCTACCTTCCTCTTCAAGAATGGCTTCATTAAATTTGTACAAAGTGTCAAAATGGATAAATGAAAGAGAGCTTGGTAGCAAAATTGTATAAATATAGGTATGATAAATTTCGGGGTATGGTAAAAACAGTAAAAAGTGTACAAATGAGGAAATAAAATATTACCATTTAAAGATATTTTTGTAGAAAATAAAATGTGATGACCTAGAAAAAGATAGAAAAGTATGGTATACAAATGCAATGATAAAGCATTACTATGCAAAACCATGGGGGAAGTATAACAGATGCAAAAATTAAAACTATACAAATAATAAGCAAATGGTGTAATCAGAAAGTAGAATGTCAAGATTTTTTGTGGAGTCTGGTAACAGATAAACTACCAGTAAAAGGAATTACGCCATATAAGTAGAAAAGTGACAGAATATGTTAACACTGTCAAGAAGAAACTACAGAAGATGCATTTCTGAAATACAAAAGAGTAAGAAAGTTATGGGGGATAACTATGTAAAGAAGATTTTTTTTAAGATATAAAAAGTAGTGGATGAAATAAATGCACATATGATTTAACATGAATATTATAAGAAGAGAAGTAAGGAATATGTCAAAAGAATAGATAAAAGGTTCATTTATGTTTTATGAGTTATACAGAATGAAAGAATAAGTAAAATTATATTTAATGGTAAACTGACTTTAGCAAAAATTAAGTAAAATCAGATGGTAAAAGGACTGGGGATCTAACAGGGATGAAAAGTTAGCATGATTGTGTAAACAGATTTGTGTGTGTAAACACACACACACTACATATATATATATATATATATATATATATATATATATATATATATATATAATTTGTAAATATTTAGTAAATGTTATTTTTATATATAAACAAAGGACCCCTACTCTTCGAAAAGTGCCACGCAATCTCTTAAATCAACTTTAGCTACCACCAAACTCAAGCTGATGGGACCTCAGTTTAATGCTTCATGTGAAGGACAAGAAACTCAGGAGTGCAGCACTGCTCCCATGCTGCATTGCAGTGCCAACAATCTATGTACCATTTGTAAGAACAGAAGCCACGTCCTTCTGCATCAAAGCTAAGTGCGCTACCTGTTGCACCACTGACACTGCTGATAAAGGAAAAAAGAAGTTATGTTCTTACCATAAAGTTCAATCTGTGTTGTCGATCTTCATTTATGCTTGACCTATGGATTCAGTTCCGAGCAACAGAACCGACTAGGCCACTACTGCAGCCCGTGAGAACCAAAAACTCTTGAGCTTACGTCCTACCCAGAATGCTCCTCTCCATTTACCTCAGACAGAATTTGAAGACAAACATGTCAAGACGTAAGCCTAGTATCACTTTAGTGGAGACCAAACCTGGTGTCATATATGACACAATGTTTAACTAGAACCAGATTTCATTCCACCAGGGGAACAGAATAGAAGGGGGGTGGGGAGTTGAGGATACATGAAGATCGACAACACAAATGGAACAGTATAATAAGTACATAACTTCTTTTACCTGAGGATGTCAATCTTCATTTATTCCTTGACCTCTGTGACAGTCATAGCTACCTTATATCTTGGGAGGACTCGCGTAAGGATATTACTGAGCACCATACAGCCAAAGGATGCTCTTCCCCTAGAGACCAAATCCAATTTGTAATGACTAATAAAGGTATATGGAGAAGCTCATGTTGCCGCTGCACAAATATCATCCAAGAAAGCCTTAGAATGAAAAATTGCTGAAGTGGCTATGGCCCTACTAGAGTGAATTCAATTTTCCTGTTGTTGCATATGAAAGACATATAATCTTTTATTCGCCAAGATAAGGCAACTTTGGATACATGCAAACACACAAGTTTAGCTGACACCACAGTGAGGAGGTCTCACAGTAAGAATAAAATAAATAAAAACTTTAATCACAACTTACAGAAAATAAATAATAAAATTAAATAAAACAGGAGGTGAGCGCTTTTGTCATTTGCCTTCATCAGATGTTAACAGAAACCACATCATCTTCATTTTTAGAGTCCCAGTATTGTTTCAGCCAATAAAATTATCTCCTTAATTTCCTCCCTTTCAACGGGGGTTTTAAAGGCACCTTGTCATTTAATCCAAGCAGTTTATCTGCCTGCAAATCCACTATTCAACGTGCTTCTATAGACTGAGTTCTGTTTGTCAGATCCCCACCTCTTAAGTTTTCATTAACAATTTCCAATACCATAAAGCAAAAACTATGTCCAGCATGAACTGAAATATGCTGAAATAAGGCATTAGTTCTATTACAAAGCATCTTTGAGTGATCTGTTTGTCTTGCCAGCATAAAAAACTACTGCAGGAGTCGCATTCAGCAATGTATATCACATTCTTTGTGGAACAATCTGCAATAGTCCTTAGATGAAAAGTTCTCCCAGTTATGGGGTGCTGAAAACAATTCTTTGAATTAATATAACTATAGACTTTGCATTTCCTGCAAGGTAAAATACCAGTTTGCAGTGAGGTTGAGACAGTATTATTAAAACTCCCACCCCTGCATAATAGTCTCTTCAGATTTTTCTTGTTCTTGAAACAAAATATGGGTTTTTCACCCACAATATCTTAGATGCTATTATTCGCTGTAAGAACCTTTTAATTATTTCTTATAATCTGACGGACATGTCTAAAATTATTGTTGTGTGTAAGAGAACATCTTAGGCCATATGTAGAATTAGAAACATTCAAAAGACCCCAGAACAAGAAAAATCTGAAAAGACTAAGACTTGCAAATTGGCATAAGCACATCCAAGCATGTCTCCTAATGGCTACGCCTGATCCCACTGCTCTAGTCGTCCCTTCAGCTGCATGTGCTATGAGCCTCATGGACAAATTTGAAATGGACTCTAAGGTGGCCAACTGAGAAGCAACCTTATCCTGGACCGCTTCAGATAAGGCTCCTGCCAGGTTATCTGATAGCTCTTTAATCAGATCCATCTGAAGTCCGCTAAAGTGTGCCATAAAGTCCAAAAGACTGCAATGCAAAGGTTGATGAAGCATAAACCCGCTTTCCAAACCTATCCATCGCCAGAGACTTTCTACTGGGAGGATGGATAGTGGAACTTTCCTCTGACAGTTCTTTTTTTTTGTGGCGGCTGCTGCTACCACCATGGCATCTGCTGTAATACCTTCGCCCAAAACTGATGGTGGTCTAGTGCAGAAAGAATTCTGTCTGGCCTCTCGGGCATAGGTTCTATGGTGTCAGGAGCCTTCACACCCGTTATGAGATCTACTTAATAAGCCCGTCAGCAGACGGAGTAACCCAAGAGGTAGATGGTCGAGCTCAGATGGCCTGCAGGTATACTGATTCTTCTAAAGAGGGTTTCTGGGACGTCCAGCTACCCCTCTGTTTAAGAATCTCAAGGATATCTCCACAGGAGACATCTCCTGGGGGTGACTGTTGGGAACCCTCCCGCTTATCAAAATCAGTATCTTCCATGATGGATTCCTCCAGAGTATCTAAGCTTTTCCTTTTACACTTCCTCTTCTGAAGAACCTCGTCAATGGGATGATCTGGGGAGGTATCAGAAGAGGACAATACCTGAACAGGTGTCTCCTGTGGCCCTGGCGTTTGCTGTCCAGGAGTTGAGATCGGAGGCAGCTCTGGTCGAGAGGAAGGCTCGGGAATCTACTCTGACAGAAAAGGAACTGATTGAACGTCCACAGTGTACAAAGCCCTCTCCATAGCCTGAAAGGCTGGCCCCCCTGAAGAGGGAAGGGAACCCAGAACTGAGAAGGACCATCTCAGAACTGTGGTCACTCCCCACTCTGAAGAAACCACTACCGAAGCTGAAGCCGGGTTAGAACTAATGCAGGTCGAAGCCCAGAGATACAGAGACGGCTCCAAAATACTCAGAGTGGAGTCCCGCCCCTTGGCGCAGACAGCATAACCATGAATCCAAGAGTTCTCCAACTTAGAAAGAGGCGTAGAACTCAGGGCAGAAATCAGTACCGAAGAAGCAGATCTCGTCAGAACCAAAACAGTCAGTGCCGGGAAACTCTGAGCAAGAATCTCCATGGCCTCAGAGGAGATTAGAGGAGGAAAGGTAGGAGGGGTCACAGAAGAGGGGGATCCAGCACCCATATGAGCTGGAACAGAGCACTCACCTGCAAGTCCTCTTGCTGTAAGGAGCTTATCCACCAACCTCAACACTTCTAATTCTGTTAAGCTTCTAGTGGAACGAATTGACTGGGTAGAGGGGGATTGTGGTCTTTGCAAAAATGGTAATTGATCAACAGAGTCGTCTTTGGATGGAGAATATATAGTCCTAGGTCTGTCTATCCACAAAAGAAAATTAAGGATATTCTGTTGTATCTGAAAATATCGGTGCCACAATAAAAGACAGTGCCCAGGCTGTCGGGTCCATAGGTTCTGACAATTTCGGCACCAGCAGTGAAGTCAGTTTTGGTGTCGAAATTGGCACCGAAGAAGCCTTAGAGGAGACTGTTTCATAGAAACAGCAGGAACCAAAGTCCTCATTTTTTTGGTCAGTGCCAAGAGAGACACTGGCACTGATAGACTCCTTTTCTGGTTTGTCTAGTTTGGAGGATGAAGATGAAGGGGAAGATATACCTGTTTTACTTTTACCAGGAAAACTAGGCAAGGCCTCCTCAAAAGCAGATTTAATCATTCCCTTAAGCAATTCCTTTCTACCAATCCCTGGTGACTAAATGAATGACAGACTGAACAATCCTTTTGCAAGTGCACTGGGCCCAAGCAACAGACACAGAGAATGCCAATTGGAATTGGGTATCTTACAGTCACATGCTTGACATTTTTTAAATCCAGAAGCTCCTTTAATTTTGCCAGCTATACCTGAAAGAAGCAGCAAAAAACAAAAATAGAAAGCTAGCAGACAAAAGGGGACAGGAAAGCTACCAACAATAGTAGATAAGTGCATAAAAGTACAGAAGATTAGCAAAGATGGTAAAAAGACCACAACTAATACAGGAAGAAATACAAAACTAAAACTAGTGCAATTTTTTTTTTTTTAAAGGGATTGGAAGACCAAAAAATACTGCCAACAATGCTAGCTGGAAGATTCATCAACGTGTACAAGGGAAGGAAGGAAAGGAGATGGAAGATGAAGATATATATATATATATATATATATATATGTATATATATATATATATGTGTATGTATATATATATATATAATATATATATATATATATATATATATATATATATATATATATATATGTGTATGTATATATATATATATATATATATATAGATATATATATATATATATATATATATATATATATATATTATATATATATTATATATATATCTATATTATATATATATATATATATATATATATATATATATGTATATATATAGATACACAAGAAAAAGTTAGGCTAAAGGAGAAAAATGAACAACTATACACTAGTAAGGAAAAAAAAACGTAAGCTATAGAAAAAAAACTTTAAAACAGAACAAGAAAACTGAACTTGGCTCGAGAGCAATTTGGCAATGTGTCTGTCACAGGAAGAGGTAAATGAGATCAGAGGTAAATTGAATAGAAGCATTCTGGGTAGTTCTTTAGCTCTAGAGTTTTTAGTTCTTGCGGGCTGTAATAACGGCAGAGTCGGTTCCTATACTCTGAACCGAACCCATAGGTCAAGTAATAAATGAAGAATGACATCCGATGTGGCAATAATGTTCTTCATATTTCCAAAGAAGCAAAACTTTTAACAAGTGAGCTTGACAATTAAGAAATCTAAAAATAAAACTGACAGAAGAATACACTCTCTTCCCAAATCTATCAAAACCATTCACATCCTTGTCAGAGTGACAGTTATTATAAATGTTTAGCTGCAGAAGGATTTGACAAGGAAATCACTGCATGGTCAGATCTGGGATTAGAAAAACTTATTTGTAAGACTGAGTGACCCTTACAGACAGTCTATCCACCTTCTCAGGGGCTTGCAGGCTGGCTGTCCCACATGTTGCAGGCTGTAATAACATCTTCCAAAGCTGGAAAGTACAGTTTTGTACCTACCATAAATGTAGATGTCCGAACAGGATAGCATCTGCAGTCATAACAAATGGGTTGTCCTGTCGTCAGGCAGCCCTTCGGTCAGCCGGATTCCAAAGTCTGGGTCTGGCCTCGGCTGGTGTCGCACTTCACCCGACGTCATCTCTGCTGGTCTTCGGGTATAAAGGCATCAGCCGACGCCATTTTCCTCAGTGTTTCTTGCCCCAGATGCCAGTTGCCCTCTTGGAAAACTAAATTTTGGGTAAATGCCAATGTTTCCAAAAAAAAAGGTAGGCAAACACAAAAAATAAGCATGTATGTACATATATACAAACAAATACACCATAAGAGATCCCCCCCCAGCTAGCTATTAGGAGGGTAATACCCTAGGAATACCACAGAGGGGAAGGAGGGTGGGTAATCCTGACTGCAGATGCTATCCTGTTCGGACATCTACATTTATGGTAGGTACAAAACTGTACTATGTCCTTCAAGGATGCATCTGCAGTCATAACAAATGGGTAGAATACCATAGCCAAACTAGGGGAGGAGGAAGAAGAATTATGGTGTAGTTAGGATCCCTTGCAATACAGCAGTGGCAAACCCTGCTCGGGATCTAGAGTATAGAGGTAAGTTATAATGCTTGGCAAATGTATGCACGGAGGTCCAAGTAGCCGCCTCAATAATGTCCTTGGTTGCCACTCCTCGTAAGAAAGCTGTGGTAGTGGCTGTAGCCCTTGTAGAGTGAGGTCTTATGTTCTGTGGAATTGGCTTTCCATGGTAGGAGTAACAGAATCTTATGCAATTTCCTATCCACTTGGAGATTGTCTGTTTGGAAATTGCTTTTCCTTCCCTTCCTGTTGCATAGGCTACTAGAAGCTGGTGAGTTTTTCTATTGCCCTTGGTTCTGTCCAGGTAGTAGCGCAACTGTCTATGTACATCCAAGGTATGCAGCAGTCTTTCCCCCGTGTTCTGTGGATTGGGAAAGAAGGTAGGTAGGTGGATTGCCTGGTTTAGAGACACTCTGGATACCACCTTAGGCATAAATGTAGGATTAGTTCTCATGGATACTCTATCTTGATGGAAGATTAGGAAGGGTTGTACTGCCATTAAGGCCTGTAGTTCGAAACCCTTCTTGCTGAAGTAATTGCCAGTAGGAAAGCAGTTTTCCAGGATAGGTGTTGAAGATCTGCTGTTGCTGCTGGTTCGAATGGAGGAGTGTCAATTTTTCTAGCACAAAGTTCAAGTCCCATGCTGGTAATGGTGGTTTCCTAGGAGGTTTTACATTCTTGATTCCTCTGAGGAACTGCCTGAGTAGAGGATGTGAGAAGACAGGGGGATCGAAGCTGTATTCTGCAGAAATAGCTGATGCATGTATCTTGATGGAGGAATATGACAGGCCTGTATGGAGAAGCTCTGCCAAATACTCCAGGATGTTGGCAATATCTATCTTTGACACATCTTTTCCTCTTTCAGTGCTCCAAATGACAAACCTTTTCCATTTCCTGCATAGTTCCTTCTTGTAGAAGGTCTGCGGCCTCAGGATAATGTCTTTAACCCTTTGGGATAAATCTGGGTTAGTTGCTGTTATGTAATGTTCCAGGCAGTTAGTTGCAGAGTTTTTAGATTTGGATGCATGATGTTGTAGTCGTTCTGAGTTAACATCAAAGGCATCAGGGGTAGTGTCCACGTTCTCCCCCGAGACATGCTCCTCAGCAATGGATACCAGTGTTGTCTTGGCCAATTTGGAGTTATCAGAATTATCCTTGGACGCTCCTCTTTGATTTTCAGTAGTATCTTGTGCATCAAAGGAAGAGGTGGAAATGCATATGCTGTCAGGCCTTTCCAACTGAAGGATAGAGAGTCCACCTTCCATGCAAGTGGGTGGTATGTCCTTGTGCAGAATTTCTTGAGCTGGTGATTGAGTGGGGATGCGAATAGGTCTATTTGTGGCATTCCCCATTTCTGTGTGATGGCCTTGAAGATGTCCGGGTGTAGCATCCATGCGTGAGCATCCAAGGTAGTTCTGCTTAACATGTCTGCTAGGATGTTTTCTTTTCCCGGTACAAATATTGCCTGTAACTGAATGTTGTAGCTCAGAGCCATATTCCATAGGTCCAGAGTCATTCAGCATAGGGGGTATGAATGAGTGCCTCCCTGTTTGTTGATGTACCACATGACTGTGGTGTTGTCTGTCCTTATCATCAAATGGCCTTCTTTGAGGAATGGTCTGAAATTCTGGATTGCTAGTTTTACTGCCAGCATTTCTTTTTGATTTATGTGCAGGTGCAGTTGATCTGGGGTCCATAATCCTTGTATGCATTTGTCCAGCATGTGGGCCCCCCAACCTAGGTCTGAGGCGTCCGTTGTGATGGTTTGGCTTGCTTGAAAGTTGTGGAAGGGCAAGCCTGGGTTTGACTGACATGCTTGAGCCCACCATAGGAACTCTTGTTTCAGGCATGGGATTAGTGGTATTTCGGTTTCTAAGCTGTGCCTGTGTTGAGACCATAAATTCTTTAGGTACCACTGTAGTTTTCTCATATGCAATCTGGCATGGGGGACCAGGATTATGCATGATGCCATGAAGCCCAAGGCCTGCAGTACTTTCCTTGCTGTTAGTTTGTTCTGCTTTGTTAATGACAAGAAGTAAAGAGGGAGTTGTTCTTGTTTTTCTGCAGTTAGGAATGCCATCTGTTTTACTGTGTCCAATTCTGCACCCAAGAATGTTTTTGTTTGGGATGGTATTAGTCTTGACTTTTTTAAATTGACTGTGTCTCCCAGGGCTTGTAGTAAGCAAATGACTCTTTTGTAAGTCTTTTGTCAGCTTGCTTTTGTTGTCCACTTGTATCAGGCAGTCGTCCAGGTATGGATAAATTTGGATTCCCTGTAGCCTGCAATGAGCAATTACTGATGCCAGGCATTTTGTGAATACTCTGGGCGCAGTAGATAAGCCAAAGGGCAATGCTGAGAATTGATAATGCTCTGATCCTGCAAGAAATCTGAGGTATCTTCTGCAATTTGGTCGTATGGGGACGTGCAGGTATGCCTCCTTGAGATCTAGAGTTACCAGCCAACACTCCTTGCCCAGCATGGGAAGAAGTTGCTGTAGGGTCAGCATTTTGAATTTTGGGACAATGATGAATGTGTTTAAGGCGGACAGGTCGAGAATAGGTCTCCAACTTTTCTCCTTTCTTGGTACTAGGAAGAGTCTGGAGTAGAATCCTTTGCCCTGTTCTGTTGGTGGTACTCTTTCCACAGCTCTCATCTTTGTTAATTGAGCTATCTGTTTTAGAGCTTCTGTTTTCTGATTTGGAGGTAGGTTTGGCATTCCTCTTTTACTGGTAAGGTGTGGAAGTGAAACCTGTAGCCTTGGTCTATAGTCTGCAAAATCCACTTGTCTTTTGTGATATAGTGCCAATTTTTTGAAAATAAGGCTAACTTTCCGCCTAAGGGTGCTGCTATTTGTTCCCTGGTAGGCGGTGTCAGAGCCAAGTCACTGTGATTGTCCTGTTGCAGTGGCAGTGGTTGTGTCTGTGCCTCGCTGGTTATTGCCTTGCCACTGGCATCCTCTGTAGGCACCTCCTCTGGATTGATTTCTGCCTCTGGAACGTCTATTCCTGCCTCTCTGAGATTTAGAGGAGTCTGGAAAGGACCAATTTTTGGAAGGCCAGTTCCTGCTAAACCTTGGGGGCTGAACCTGTAAGAAATCTTTAACTGTACAGATTTTGCCTTCTCTTCCATTTTCTTCATTACTTGCTGGGCAGGAGAACCAAATAGACTGGCCTTATCCATAGGAGCATCTAACAGCTTTGCTTTAACATGATCCGGCAAGACCTGTTCTTTCAACCATGCATGCCTTCTTATAACTGTGCCAGTCATGGCTGATCTAAATGAAGCCTCCAGTGCATCATAGCCACATTTTAAAGAATGGTTACTAACCTGCTGAATGTTATTCACCATTTCTAAAACATATTTCTTATCTAAGGAGTCATCAGAGGACAGTTTCTTAGTTAACTGATCAAGCATAAACTCTTGGTATTGGATCATATGAAACTGACAGTTCAAAGCTCTAGCTGAGAGAGTAGCAGAGGTGTAAACTTTTTTACCCCATCTTTCTAAGGACCTGGATTCCCTTTCAGAAGGGAGAGGGTTTTTGCTGAGGTCGAAGCTACTGCCTTAGGCCCCTGGGAGATAGTCTCAGGATCTGCAAGTGGGGCCTTGTATAGGTGATGATGAGTGTCCGGTACCCTGTAAAACCTATCTGGTTTGGCAGGGGCTGGAGGTAAAGTATCAGGAGCAGTGCAAACATCATTAAATGCATCATCCACAACAGGCAGAACTGGAGGTATAGCTAAGGGCCTATGTTGCGGAAAGTGTAGAAAGGTCCTAAGCCTTTTTCTTGAATCTGAGAAATCTTGTCCCTGCCATTGGAATTGCTCTCTCATGGCATGTAAGGTTTCCCCAAAGGAAAATTCCTCTGGTGGAGAGGCAGATGGAATAGATTCTTCAGCATCGGAATCTTCATAAGTAGAAAAAGGAGCCTCTGGATGGACTGTAATGTCTGAATCATCAGAAGAATCATCTGAGGACACTGGCTCTGGGGGCTCTGCTCTAGGTCTCTTTTCTGGAGGTTGAGAGGCCCTGTCTTGGTGAGATTGGGATCCCCTTATTAAAGAGATGAGATCCTCTGCCAGAGTAAGCATTTGAGAACTGGAACTGGGCCTGTGTGAGGGGGGCTTAACAGGCACTGATTTAGCAGTTTTGGCTGCTTTAGCCCTGGCAAAGGCCTTAATAGACATGGCTGCAGGAGGCCTAGCAGCACCACGTGCTGGGGTAGAGACATCCAAAGGGATGGTGTCTGATAATTCTATAGGAACCACATTAGTAGGCAAAACTTCAGAGGCCGATTCAACTAGGGTAGCAGGAGCCTCGGTAGTAGTCATGGATTCGGCTGAAGATTGACCCGTTTGCTCGGTTTCGGCCAAAACCGAGACACTCGCGGTTTGCTTAACCGTGGTTTCGGCCGAAACCGCGGACCGCGAGTGTTGGTCTTTTTCTTTGCGTTTTTTAACAATTTGAGAAGTCGGAGGATCCGACGGCATAATGTACGCAAAATCTGAGCCGAAAAACTGTTCAGCAAACTCCGACCGACGCCTAAGCGTTCGTCGGTTGAAGGAAGCACAGGCTAAACAGGCTGCTACGTCGTGGTCTGGGCCTAAACAAGGTAAGCAGTAAGAGTGGAAATCTTTATGAGGTATTTGTTCCCCACAAGTTAAACAGTTATTTACTTTTTCTGACATCGGCTGAGGCAAGAAAGAGTCCCCAACGGGGTACTTAGCTTTTTAGAAGTCTTCGAAGTAGTATTCGGTAGTAGTAATCTCTGGATCTGACCGACCGGCACTTGCGAACAGCTTCTGCTTCGGGCGCCACGCGGCAAGAAAGACTGAGGAAAATGGCGTCGGCTGATGCCTTTACACCCGAAGACCAGCAGAGATGACGTCGGGTGAAGTGCGACACCAGCCGAGGCCAGACCCAGACTTTGGAATCCGGCCGACCGAAGGGCTGCCTGACGACAGGACAACCCATTTGTTATGACTGCAGATGCATCCTTGAAGGACATCAACAACAGGCTAAGGAAATTCCAGTTGTAATACATCACAATTCTTTTTAAAAGAAAATGGAATGACTTTTGTTTTCAACAAAAATACTAATTCGTTCCAGATATTGTTTCACAAAACAAAATTTCTTCCGAGGGATAATCAGAAGTAGTTACTCCCCTAAGAATCAGAGGAAAAATATTCCCTTTAATTCTATTTGCTTTTATCACAAGGGAAACCTTCAGAAACTGAATAATTTGTTACTAGTAAAACCAGAATGAGAAGGCTTAACAGCTTGATCAAATCCCTGAGATAAGCAAAATAAATCTTCCCTAGCTAGGGACACAGTCAAGGGAACTTTCTCCTTTTTTTGATAGGAATATCCACAGCAGCTGAAAAATTTTCGTCTGGCCAAGCAGAGAAGCATTCTGCACTCTTTCCACAAAGACAGACAAGTGGTTCTTCCATGCCTGCAGAGAACACTCCAATAGCTGCAGGGGACAAGTCGAACCCCAGTCCATGATGGCTTTAGGGACTATACCAGATGAACCTGAGAAAGACTATGAATAGTCTAAAGAATCAAATTTTATTTATTTTATTTTACATTTGTTAACCGGGATGGTCTGACTGGACGAGTTCCATTTACAGCGGAGGCCCGGACAGAAAAGCTCCACTTAATTAATACAAGAGACAATGATAATAATACATAATGCAAAGTAAAGACTTTGTTATTGAGCAGTATTTTGTGCATAATATAACAGTATGCAAAGAAAGATCATATCAGCAATATATACAAGTGAACATTAAGTTAGTTATCAAAATATACAAACAGAAATCACAACATTTCCAAATGTCAAGGGATACCATTTGTTACTACTATTTTTACCGAGGGTCTGATAACTGGAGAGAAAAGAGAAAGATGGTGGTAGCATACACTAGGATTAAGTAACACATGGACATAGCCAAGAGCTAATAAGATGAGCCTTAAGGGAATTTTTGAATTGTTTGGTATTAGGTGCAGAAGTCACCGAGGGAGGGAGATTATTCCAACTTATTGCTATACTGTGAGAAAATAGAGCTTTAACTGCTGTGTTGTTGGCTATGGAGATAGAGAGGAGTGATTTGTTGGCAGAGCAGAGTGGTTGAGTTGGAATGTAGCTAGTCGGTAGTTACCCAAGGGCTGGAGTTTTTTCCGGATATTTTAGGTTGTTATAAGCTACGACTAGTTGGTGGTAGGTTAATAACTCTGGGAGCTTAAGCCACTGAAGTTGCCTACGAGGTATACAATGGTGTATTCTAGAGAGGGAATTTTTTGCAAACTTGGCGATTTTGTGATAATACGACTCATGTTTCTCCAGGTAAGATTTTCTAACATAGGTGAGCATAGGTGCTGCATACATGAGTGTGGAAAGAAGGTGGGTTTGAGCTAGAGTGACCCTAGCTTGATCTGATAGAAAGCCTTTGTCTGTATAGGGACCCCATTTTTTGTGTACCTTTTTAATAGTTTGAGAAATATGGATATCAAAGTGTACATTATCTATTTCAATGCCAAGCAGCTTGGTGTGGATAGAGGGTGAAATGGCAATTCCATTATTGGAGGAGATAGAGGAGAGTGGAGTGTTTTCTGATTTGTTTGGGGTAAACAGAAGTAGTTTTGTTTTGTTGGGATTTAAGATAAGTTGAACATCTGTGATCCACCTTTCTACTGAGGTAAAAGATTCCTGGGCGAGATGCTGTCGAGTGGTGAGATTTGGGGCAGAGCAGATCAGGGTGGAATAGTCTGCATACTGTATGAGTGAAGCCTGTAGGGTAGAGGTGTGTAGATTATTGGTAAAGATAGAAAAGAGGAGTGGACCGAGTATGGAACCTTGAGGTACACTAATGGTAGTTGGGAGTAAAGATGATATAACTCCTTGTCAATGGACAGCTTGTTGTTGCTCTGATAGTTTTTAAACCATGCACAAGTGTTAGGGGCAAAGGATAGAGAGGTAAGAGTAAGTATTAGAATGGAGTGGGAAACCATGTCAAATGCTTTGGAGAGGTCCAGGAATATAGCAGATACAAATCTGTTATTTATATGTTGGTTAACCAGGTTTGTGAAAGAGAGAAGGGTTGAAGTTGTGCTGTGGTGCGAGTGGAAACCATGTTGTGTAGAGGAGAAGAGACTGTTAGAGTCTAGGAAATGCATGACCCGAGAGTGTATGCATTTCTCAAGTATCTTTGATAAAGGAGAAAGAATGGCTATGGGGCAATAGTTAGAGAAATCATAGGAATTCCCACCCTTATGAAGGGGAATAATGTAAGAGATTGTCCATAGTTGAGGGATGTGGGATTCCTGTATGGATCGGTTAAGACTGAGACTGGGTAGGAGAGATAGTCAGCAGCCACTTTTAGGAAATGAGCAGGTAATACCCATCTGCTGCAAGAGTAGTGGGTTTAAGTTTTAAGAGGTATTTTTTTTATTGTTGAGGTTGGGACAGGAGAGAATGTAAAGGGAGGGAAGTTGTTAGGAGTCGCTGGTATACATGGGTAGCTATTTTTGGAAAGTTGAGTTGATAGTGATTTAATGGATTCAGTAAAGTGGTGATTAAATTAGGAGGCTATATCGCTATCTGTTTTTGTAGAGGTGGTGGTGGTGGGAGCTGGTGTGGAGGCTTTACCAGGTTTTAGTAGGAAGTTTATTGCATGCCAGAACTTTTGGGGGTTACTGGAGTGTTTATTTTGTACATATAGAAAGTAGTTGTGTTTATCAAGCTTTGTTTGTTTTTTTACCTGATTCATAAGGTGTTAAGTTTTGTTTGGGTAGACTGGTGTTATCTTTCTTCCAGGTTTTCCATGCCTTGTCTCTGGTTTTTAACAGGTGTTCTAGTGGATTTAGTAAGGCAAGGAGCATAGTGTTACTTAGCTCTAATTTTTCTTAAGGGGGCAACTGAATCAAGGATGCTAATAAGTGTACTATTAAAATAGTCCACTGCTTGGTCTAGGTCAAGGCTAATATAGTGTTGAGTTCTACAGGGTTAACACTGCAATCGTTTCTGACTTGTTTATAGACTGTAGGTTTGGGTAAGTTAGTACGTTTTCATAGGAGGAAAGTAGAGAGATGGTCACGAAGTCCGTCAGGCAGACTACCTATCTTGGTAATTATGTTCAGGGTAATTTACTAATGTCCAATATAGTACAGATTCTTTATGGGATTTTTTGTCTATTCTAGTTGTTTCTTGAATGAGTTGAGAAAATCCATATAGGTTGATGTGGCTAGTGGGGTTTTTACAGTTACAGGCTAGCCAGTCAGTGTTTAGGTCACCTAATAAAATAGTTTCCTGTGGGAGATTATCTTTTGACCATTGTAGAATGTCCTCAATTATTGGAGCATTATTACCTGGACGGATATATGCACAGAGACTACTGATGCTCTTTTTCTTATTTAACAGGAGGACAGAGCCTACAATCTCAATAGTATTACATTTTGGTAGAGGAGTTAGTAAAGGTTGGAGAGAAATTGTATTTTGATAGACAACTGCAATGTCCCCATCCTTCTTTCCCATTCGATCTAGACGTAGGATATTATATCCTGGAGGGAGAATTTCTTTGTTCTGTGTGCTGGGTTTTAGCCAAGTCTCTGTTATGGTAAGGATGGCAGGGGAGTAGTGAGTTATGAATGCGTGTAAGTGAGGAAGCTTGTTTGATATACTGCGAGAGTTAAGATTGATGATGAGTAGATCTGCAGTGTGTTTGTTTGCGGGTATAATGTTGCTTGGCCCTGGATTTGGGTGAATATCCCCCGAGGTAAGGAGGTATTTCTTTAATAAAATTTGAAGCTTGGTAGCTTGTAGAATATCTATGCGGAGTTTACTTGATGTTTTTCTAGTGTATAATAGTGAAACATACTTGTTAAGTAAAAATAGTATTGTGTTGTCACTAAATATAGAGGGAGCTATAGGAAAGCTTGTGTGTGTAATAACAGGTGTGAAGGTATGTGTTGTATGGTAGGTGGTGTGTGGTAGTGATGTGTTTGTGTGTAAGGATGTAACGTACATTAGAGTTGTGAAGGTTAGTAGGAGAGATGAAAGTAAGGCCTGGATAGTTTGGGTTTTGTGGTATTTGGATGGAAGTGGTAAATTAGGAGTGTGGTTAAGGTGGTTGCAGGTGAGTGGATGTAGGGAGTGGTCAGGTGATTGGGGGTTAGAATAAATGTAGAAGTAGTGGGGGCAGGTGGGAATAGGGGCAGGGTAGGGGAGTGGAGTGAGTCGAGCGTAGCGAGGCGAATGGAGTGGGGCTCAGCCACTACAAGACTACAGAGACCATCAGTGAGCTATAATCAGGGATAACAGCAAAAACCAGCCAAATTGGGGTAAGTTCAGTATGTCTGCTTCCCTGTAGTGCAATGGTAGACTGCTGGCATTGTGTTGCCGCCTGGTGGCGAAAGTAAGTTACAACTGCCAGAAAAAAAACTAGCCTGTGTGTATGCTCATCTGCCCTGTAGTAATACTTTAAATAAGGAGCAGTTTACTTTTTTAAAAACAGATAGTTTTAAAAACAGATAGACACTGAGTGTGGATAAATTGCAATAGAAGGAACACCTACAGTTTAGAAAGCTGTGCTTTTCAGTTTGGTTTTAGAGCTGCTTCAGGCAGGCAGCTGAAGCAGATTTACACTCTTTCACAATGTACTTTGCTGGGCAAGTCAAATGACCAATGCAGGGTCACTAATGTGCAGTTTAGGGAAGGAAGCCATCTGCTGAACCGGAAAAGACTGTATACAGTCCATTGGAAGAAGGAATCTGTAAGCGGTTGCATGGTTAAGCTGAGAAAAAAGCCTGGGAATATGGCAAGCGATGTCAGTAGCAGTCAGCAACAGTTAAGTATCACGAAAGCAGTGTTTCCACAAAAGTTACAAACTGACTAGCACAAAACACACTTGCCTCAGGCTCTAAAAATAATTTATATATATATAAAAAAAAAACAGAGCAAACTTGAGGGAAACAAAAGTTTACACTACAAACAATAAAAAGAACAACACTGCTTCAACTGACAGAAATGGCTTGCAACAATCCAAAAACTTAAAACCTAGCAAAACCACACAGTTCTTTGAAATCAAATACTCGTCATGAAATTAAAGGTGCAGGGTTTTTCCCTCAAGAAGGGAAACTATCTGCCCAGCTATACAGAAACGCTAGCTGACCTAGCCTTTGAGCCTCAAAAGCCTGCAAGAGCAGCACTCTTCAGCGGCAGGAAAGCTCTGAAGGGCTTTGTGCCCAGACCATGGATATTTTCCCTACTCAGATCCAGCTTTCAAAGGTCTGGGCATGTGAAGATGTAGTGATCGAATAATGAATACAACCATGCATGGAGGAATGGAAGAAAGACACTCCAACTCTGACATAAGTCTTCCATAATAGACGCCTTAAGTCTGTAGATAAAGCAGGCTCAAAGTCAGACTGCTTTAAAGTCTCTAACACAACACTAAGGTTTCCAAGGTGGTCTCAGATCTTTGACAGGAGATGCAAAGGGAAAGGTCCCTTTCAAAAAAGGTTTTGCACAATTTCTGGGCTGCCAGTTAGTATAAAGGGAATCCAGTGTGGAAGTTTGAAAAGGATGTCAGTCGGACTTTAATAGTAGAATAGCCAGAGACACACAAACAAAGGACGACAGGAAATGTAACACCAACGGGACTGGTGTAGAGAGAAAAGTGTTGCTATTATGTCTTGTACACTTCCCATGTGAATTATTTATAGGAGGCTGACAACATTTAAATCATGTTCTGAGATGGGGCAGGATCCATGACAATTATTGGAACTGGAGAAACCATGCGATTAACTTGCGGGACTAAGTCCGGGTGAGGCTGCCCAGACAATTGGGACAGCAGATCGGGTTGTGGATGCAACAGCCATGGCTGCTTCACTAGAGGAGGTCTTAGCAAAGGGCAGAAAAAAAGCAAAGAGGATTAATGTTACTTCACGCAGAGGCATTCTGTACAAGTATGATCACCAGATGAACGGGGGGGGGGGGGGGGGGGGCACTAACAGACCACAGCACCTCTTGGTGACCATCCCTTCAGAAAGATCAGGGCAAAATAGCTGTTGCACTTTCTGCTGATGGGCAAGTAAGGAATAGCAGCAGGGCTGGCTCCAGCAGCTGAAGAGGAGCTGTGCTACTATAGAACTGAAAGAGCACTCATGACGCATTAGTAAAATTCTGCTAATCCTTTCCACTATTTAGCTGGTTTTCCCTAGGGTGAGTATCACTATCAGGAAGCAGTGCAAAGCATTCACCCGTTACAACACTGTCACTCTCTGAAAAGGGATTAGGATCTGGACTCTCCACACTCATTTATGTACCACATTACTGACATGCTGTTTGATTGTGTGGATGTCTCGACAGGACTGTAACTATAACAGAACTGCTCTCATTCCCAAGATATTGATATGAAGACTGCCCTCCTGGTGTTCATAACCCTTGGACTACTCTCCCTTTGTAATGCCCCCCACCCCAGGGAGGAGGTATACATGGCAAATGTTGGTACAATGGGGGAAGAATAAATGGTCTCCCTATGAAAACTCCAGTCACCACTGTAGATGCGGACTGCAAACTTGTGTCATGGAAACAGGAACATTCATGTCATCTGATAGTTGGGATCACTGCGTGCTTAATGTAACTGAAAAACTCTTGTATACAGATGAGCATGAGGGACCATTACAATTGCCAAAGGCACTATAGCTAGAAAGTACAGTTGTGTACACTTACCATAAATGTAGATGTTGGAGTGTATTCACTGTTGCAGTCATCACACTTGGGTTATCTGCCTGCAAGTATCCCTCAGTCGACCCATATACCAGAGACTTAGTGTTTCTGTGTTGGTTGCTATCTTTTCAGGACTGACGTCAGGTTGTCAGGGGTATAAAAACAGGCAGTCGACGCCATTACATCAGTTTTTCTTGCCTCAAATGTCAGAAGCCCCCCAAATAGGGAGCTAAGTTATGGTGGGAAAAACACCACCAGTATAAAGTAAATACCAATAGCCCTGTAAGGGGTGAGTAATAGACAGAGAGGAGAGAGAGAGACAGAGAGAGAGAAAATGGGGCTGGAGGGTGGAAAACCAGGACTGCAACAGTGAATACACTCTAACATCTACATTTATGGCAAGTGTACACAACTGTACTATGTTCTTCATGTTTCACTGTTGCAGTCATCACATTTGGGTTGATTCCCAAAGCTGAAGTAAGGGTGGAGGCAGTCAAGAGGAGTTGGGGCTGGCTAGTATGCCTTGCAGGACTTCTGTTGCAAAATCCACCCTGGATTTGGAAAAGATAGGCAGGTGGTAATACTTGGTGAAGGTGTGTACAGAACTCAAGGTAGCAGCTCCCAGAATGTCCCTGGTAGGGACTCCCCTGGCGAATGCTGTAGAGGTAGAAGTTGCCCTAGTGGAATGAGTTCTGACCCCCTGAGGGGTTGGTTTCCTATGGTGATTGTAGCAGAAATGGATACAGTGTGCTATCCATTTGGAAATTGTTTGTTTTGAAATGACCTTGCCCTCGGTCCCTGGTGCAAAACTGACTAGTAACTGGTCAGAATTCCTGAAGGGCTTAGTCCTATCAAGGTAAAATCTGAGCTGTCTGTGCACGTCCAAGGAGTGCAGGATCCTTTCCCCTTTATTCTGAGGATTAAGGAAGAAGGTTTGCAAAGGGATAGATTGGTTGAGAGCCACACTGGACACCACGTTAAGCATAAAGGAAGGGTTAGTCCCGAGGAAGACCAAAAAATAATGAAGGGTTCCACAGCCGTAAGTGCTTGTAGCTCAGACACTCTTCTAGCTGAAGTGATGGCCAGAAGCAAAGCTGTTTTCCAAGAGAGGAATTTTAGCTCTGCTGATGCTGCAGGCTCACAGGGGGGTAAGTGTGAGCTTTTCCAGTACTAAGTTAAGGTCCCAAGCAGGGGTGAGTGCTCTCCTTGGTGGCCAAGTTGTTTCCCCTCTCAGGAACTGTTTGATGAGAGGGTGAGACAAGAGAGGTGGCTCAGTGTTGTAATGAGCAGAGATGGCAGAGGTATGGATCTTAATGGAGAAGGATAGGCCTCTGTGGAGTAGATCTGCTAGGTAATCCAGGATTAGAGGTAAGGAGAGCAATGCTGTGTCCTCTCCTTTAGACTGAATCCAGGAACAATACCTTTTCCACTTATCAGCATAGGATTTCCTTGTACTGGGTCTTCTGGCTTCAAGAATGATGTCCAGCACCTGCTTGCTTAGGTTGGTCACTGGGGGAGAACTCAAGGGGCAAGATTCATGGTTTGCAGTTGCAGATGCAAGATCTGTCCCTCCTGCTGAGTGAGGAGGGTTGAGATCTGGGGTAGGTGCCAGGGTGGCACCGGAGACAGGCTGCGCAGTAGTGGGTACCAGTGCATGGCCAGTCCGGGGCAATCAGGATTGCCCTTGGTCTGTCCTGTCTTATCTCGAGTAATATTCTTTTGAGAAGAGGCAGAAGGGGAAATGCAAACATTGAGAGGTTTACACACTGGTAGGATAGGGCATCCACTTTCCAGGCCCTGCTGTGAGGTGTCCTGGTGCAGAATTTACTGAGCTGATGATTGTAGGGGGAGGCAAAAAGATCCACCTCTGGGGTCCCCCATTTCTGGGTTAGAAGGCTGAAGGTGCTGGGGTCTAATTGCCACTCGTGGGTCTAGGAGATTTCTGCTTAAGTTGTCTGCCAAAGAGTTTGTTTGCTTGGCAGGAACTGAGCTTGCAGATGAATATGCATGTCCAAGGCCGTGTTCCACAGGGCCATGGCTAGCCTGCAGAGTGGGTTGCCCCCCTGCTTGTTGATGTACCAGATAACTATGGTGTTGTCTGTTTTTATTAGCAGGGGTCCTGGTGAGAGTAGGGATCTGAAAGCTGTCAGAGTGTGCTGAACAGCTAGCATCTCTTTTTGTTTGATGTACAGATGAATTTGACTTGGGCTCCAATGGCCCTGAATGTACTTCTCGTCCAGATGTGCCCCCCAGGCATAGTCTGATGCTTCTGTGGTTAGGGTCTGGCTGGTGTGGGGATGAGTAAAGGGAAGTCCTTTGTTGTGGTTGCATGCTGTTGCCCATCAAAGAAACTCTGTCCTTGGACAAGGTATAATAGGTATGACTGTTTCCAGGTCCTGAGAATGTTGGCAGCAAAGACTTTTTACATACCACTGAAGTTTCCTCATATGCAGTCTGGCATATGGAATTAATAGAATGGAAGAGGCCATGAACCCTAGGGCCTGCAGGATTTTTCTTGCGGATAGCTAGGTTCTGGTGGCCATTTGAGTGAAGTAGCCTGTCAGATAGGCCTGCTTTTCTGGAGTAAGGAATGGCATCTGGGATGCTCTGTCCAAACTTGCTCCCAGGAATACAATCTTTTGACTGGGGACTAGTTTTTATTTCTTTTCGTTGATAGTGTACCCCAGGGAGGTTCAAAGGTCCTTTACAAATGTCAGGTGCTGCAGCAGCTTTTCCTGTCTGCCTGAATCAGGCAATCGTCCAAGTATGGGTAAATTTGAATCTTTGTCTGTCTGCAATAGGCAATGGCTGGAGCCGGGCATTTTGTGAAGACTCTGGGAGCAGTGAGTAAGCAAAAGGGAAGTGCATAGAACTGATAATGCATAGATCCTGCCCTGAAACGTAGGTATTTCCTGCAGGAGTCCCTGATAGGGATGTGCAGATAGGCTTGTTTTAGGTCTAGAGTGGCTAACCAGGCATCTTTGGACAACATAGGAAGAAGCTGCTGAAGGGTGAGCATTTTGAATTTTGGTACCATGTGGAAGGTGTTTAGAATGGAAAGATATAGGATTGGGCACCAAGTGCCCTCTTTTCTGGGTACAGGAAAAGTCTGGAATAAAAACCCTTGACCTATCTGTTCTGCAGGAAAATGTTGAATTGCCCTTATGGAGAGCAGGGATTGAACTTGGTTTTGTGCCTCTGCCCACTGGTTTGGAGTAAGGTCTGGGAACCCTTTTGGGGTTGGCAGTGAGTGGATGTAAAATTTGTACCCCTGGGATGTTGAGGACCCATCGGTCAATGGTGATGAACGTCCAGTTTTTTGCATGATAGGCAAGTTTTCCTCCTAGGGGCACGAGCATTTAGGTAGAGGTAAGGAGTGGAGTTGAAAAGTCATTGTTAATTTTTTCTGTAAGGGGGTGGCTTCACCCTCCCTGTTTTAGAAGTGTTTTTCTGACATCGGTTAGAGGAAGAAAAAAGGGTCCCCAACGGGATACTTAGCTTTAGAAGACTTCAGGATGATTCAATTCGGAAAAGAAAACTCAGGTAGCGGCCAACCGGCACTCATGCGAACTGCTTTTGCTTCGGGCTCCTCGGCAAGACAGACTGAAGTAATGACGTTGGCTGCCTGTTTTTATACCCCTGACATCAGTCCTGAAGCGACAGCAAGCGACGCAGAAATACGAAGTCTCTGGTATTTGGGCCAACTGACAGCTACCTGCAGGCAGATAACCCAAGTGTGATGACTGCAACAGTGAAACACGAAGAACATCCTCCAGAAACAGAGAAGATGGAGAAAAACTGATAACTCAATAAGAAGGGAATAGTTTTACTAAATGTTTGAAGTCTGTCATGATGAAGTCTCAATATATATGCTGCTGTGTACAATATGGCAGGCTATGAACTGAGCAGACTGAGGGGTCTGCATGTGAGATTTCCCATGGATGCCTGATGCACTTAAGGATAGGCACATTTGTAAGCAAGTGTTTTCTGGCACAGACAAGGGATTATATTGATGCAGTCGCTGGAAGCAAGTCACTTGGAGGTAAGAGAAAATGCAGATCCCTTTCAGTCACAAATGGGCTGCAACTGCCTCCATGTACTTGGTGTGATGAGACCGCAGGGCAGGATCTGAACTGTAAATAATTGTCTCTCTGCCAGAGGCATAAGAATCACCTTGATAAATAGTATGGTAATTCAGATGTAGAGGTAGACATCTGGGAGGTCTACTGAGAACATCCAGTCATTTGCCTTTAAGCTGGGCAATATTGTCTGCACCGTGACTATTCTGAATTGTTTTTTTGATGTACACTGTTTTAGGCCACTGAGATACAGAACTGGTCTAAAGTCCTTGTTTTTCTTTGAAACCGAAAATACTCTTGAATACATTCCTGACCTTTTTTTGGTCTGGTGGGACCTTTCAGATGGCTTTTTTTGTTCCCTAAGAGAATGGCAATCCCTCTCATTCTGCACTGGGAAGGAGGGGACATATGTAAGTGGATGAGAATACTGGTTTAGGAGATAAGAAAAGGGTATGGCACAGCCTCCAAAAGGGAGCAATTGGGCAAGACTTCTGGGACATTAGGGATGTTTGCCAGAGAAAAGACCCTCTCCTCCTGAATCCCTGCTTTTTCAAACCACCTCCAAAGGGGAATTAGGCAAGCCTTCAGGAATATTAACGATTTTTGCTGAAGAAAAGACCCCCCCTGAATGCCACCCCCCCCCCATCTCTGGGGTAGCAGCCATTAAAAAGTAGCCACCTCAGCTACAGGCTCCTCTTTCAAAAGGGAAGTCAAAGGACTGGCAATTGGATTTCCTAAACCATAGGGACTTTGATTCCTTCTGATTCCTGTTACAGGATCTTTGAGGAGTCTCAAATTGTGCAACTAGGGTAGACAACACCCCCACCCCCCTTTCACTCTTCTGCACTTTTCCTTAAAATGCATCTAAATAAAAATAATCTATTGTAAGGGCCCATAAAGGAGGATGTTCTGAAGTTACCTGGAAAGTCAGAAAAATGGAGCCAAGCATGACATCTCATGATTATATCATCAGCAGCTGCTCTACTGGCAACATTGTGTAGAGGCCGCTAAGAGAGGCCATGGCTACAATGGTGTCAAACTGCTTCCTAGAATTAGCAGCATCCATCTTTCTCTAACAGTCCAAATCCTGTTCTACTAAATCTCCTGGAAAGTGGTTCAAAGGGGTAATGTAACACACACTCACGGCAAACATGCACGATGTGTAGGTTCACTTCCCCATCCAGTCCATTACATAAGACGACTTGTTTGGTAGAAGGAAAACTGCTGAATCTCCTGACAGCTCTTCTCTCTTGTTGACTGCCACTACAACGATGGAGTCCTCCACAGGGTCCTTGCTCTAATGTTGCCTATCCCCAGAAGGGCGAACTACCTTACTGAGCTTCCCTGGGGATAGCTTAGAGGGAGTCAGGATCCCGCCATTACAAAATTATTAGCTTTCACAAAATACCCTCCAGTACTATAATCAGAATCAGACATGAGACAAAATTTGGCAGATAAATGAGAAAAAAATCCAGAAAGAGAGGACAGACCAAGCCCTGAGAAAAATGTATGGTTACACACACTGTGCAGCAAGAAGGAAGTGAAGATGGCATGGCCAATGCATCTTTTATACTACCAACATGTGTACACCTTCATGGGAGGACATCAACCAAAGCAAACAGGAGAGGGCAAAGTTCTTGAAATCAGACAGGCCATGTTATACCAGCACAAAAGATATCCTAAATGTGAATACTACAATGAAAGTAAAGCTGTGTTAAGTACTTACCATAAATACAGATGTTTGAATAGATTCACTATTGCAGTAATGTCTCTTAGAATTATCACCCCTGCAAAAGCTAGATGCCAGGCTGCATACTAGAGAGCTCACCTTCCAATGCCTGGACATCAGTTCTACAAAAGGCAGTGAGAGCCAGTGCCATTCTTCAGGTCTTCCATGCCCTAGTCTGATCTTGCACTCTTTCCCAGCCACCTACAGCACAACCTGCCCAAGTTCGTCACCAGACTGCATCAAGGACTGCATAATTATGAAACCTATCTGGGGTGGAAGAATTATTTATTTACTTATTTACATTTGTTTACCTGGAAATTCCAACTGGACACAGGTCCTTTTTCAGTGGAGGCCCAGGGAGAAAAGCTTCACAGAACAATAAATGAAGGATAAGAGAAACCTCACTAAGGCTTGACACTCTCCATTCAACATTGCCATCTATTAACTTCAATTTCTTCACGGCTCAGCACTTGGCAGCAGAGTTTAAGGGATTCCATGTGCCTTCTGTTTTAAAAAGGAGGCTTAGAGCTAGTGGCCACTTTACCTGCTAGCAGAGAAGCATGCATCCCATGGTGCTTTGCAACTAAATTTAGTGCTCATGACAAAAGCTGCCTTTTTGTCAGGTTTTACAATATTCAGAAGTTGCATCATGATCTCTTCCAAGGCAGAACAAACATTGTACATAGCAGGTTTATACTTAAGACTACCATTTTAAGCCTAGCAAACTTCCTTTTAAAGGTGAGAATCAAAGCCTGTACCTTGGGTCTGTGAGGTAAACACCTTAACCATAACGCCAACCCCCTTAGACTTTAAACTTCAGCCAAGATCCTACTGACATCGTCAGTGTTAAAATAACGTAATTTCATGTCCTGATTAGTAAACATCAGACTTCTCTTGCTGGAAAACAGATGTCCACTTACAGCTAAATCCCAGTCCACTGCAGCAATGACTCTCATGGTGATTGACTATCATGAGATGCCAAGCAAAATATAATATATTAAGAATAAACTGTAACATTCAACTGTTAAAATACTATGAAAGGTAGTAGTTTACAAAACACTAAGGCAATTAAGTCCCAACAAAAGAATTCACCTTCATTTTTATCAGCATCCAGTAAATTCTGGAACTCAGTGTGGAAAATTTCTAGGTGTTTTTCAATAAGGACCTGTTCACACTTTCGGGCAAGTTCATCTTGTGTGCTTTCATGAAGATAAACCTGTACACGTCTCTGCTCTTCCAGTAACCGAGCTTCTGCCTGTGCAAAGAAAATTTCAACAACATATGACATATGCATTTTTACTAAAAAAAAAAAACTGAACTATACCACTAAGCAACTACACAGCTATGCCTCACACATAAACCTTACATGTTCCTTCTTCCAAGGAGCTATTATATTTCACTATTACACTGTCATTTAAGTTATTTTTTTTACAAATTTATTAAACGTGACATTTTTCAAAAATTATACAGGTACATATACAGTAACAGAAAACCAAGCAAACCATAATGTTTCCTTAACTATTTTCACGCAATACACATTTTAACAAATTTCATTCACTCCAACATTACACACATTTAAATTATACATACATAGACATACCCACCTATTATATCAAGCATACCTAGCAATAGCGTAGAGGACAATGATCAAGTGTCCAATCGCAGCGTATATATGTATACAAGACATGGATGCCAAGAAATTCACCTCAAGATCTGATCATAATTCTTTGTGGTGGATGGAGATTTATTTGTTCTATGTACTACCAGTTAACAAAAAGATCAATAATAAATTTAAAAAAAAAAGTGATATTTTGCAATGGCTTTGAAAGCTGGTAAAGCAGTAGGGGAGTGGTTGATGTCGTTATATATTCCCTGCATACAGGAATCAGCTTAATTTACAATGTTGTGTGTACTTTAGCAGACAGCAGGCAAAAATGGGAGTTGAAATAAAGTAATTTCATGTCCTGTGGTTGCTGTTTACTCATCAGTGCTCTCTGTTTTATTGCAGACTTGTCATTAACAATGCGTAGGGGGTGCTTAACAAGTGTTTACCACCCCTATAAGCTTTGTTAAGGTTGGGTCTCGCTTTACAGTAGCGCTGAACCAGGATGTAATTTAGTCATTTGAGTGTAATTAAGGTGCTCCATGCACTACAATGATGCTAAGCATTGTGATATCCTATACATAGAGTAGTACAGTACAATGCAAGAAAACATGCTTTTAGGTCATTAATCATGCAAAAGATGTGCCAACCGGTAATGGCCTAAAACATTAATGCACACATAAATCACTAATTTCCCACATTAAAATTAGCAAGAAATGTACACATACTTTGCAAATTTTCATTAAAACACCATTTCCACTTGGATGAGAAAGTACAGTTGTGTACACTTACCATAAATGTAGATGTTTGAGTGTATTCACTGTTGCAGTCATTACATTTGGGTAATCTTGCTGGCAGGTTGCCTTCAGCCAGCCTGAATTCCAAAGTCTTGGGTCCTGCTTCGGCTGCTGTCGCCCCTTCCCTGACGTCAGGTCGTCAGGGGTATAAAAGAAGCAGCCAATGCCATTTTCTTTAGTTTTTCTTGCCCCAGATGTCAGGTGCCCCCCCCCCCCCAAAAGGGTAGCCATAATTTATATATGTATAATTACATGCACCAATATAAAACTTACCTTCAACTACAAGCAAATACACCACATAGGTTGTATAAATCAGAGAAGGAAAGATAGGTTCCATCAGAAGAGAAGGGGGATGGTGGGTGGGTAACCTGGACTGCAACAGTGAATACACTCGAACACCTACATTTATGGTAAGTGTACACAACTGTACTATGTTCTTCGTGTTTCACTGTTGCAGTCATTACATTTGGGTAGAGTGCCAAAGCTAAGGTTGGGAGGCTGGAGCTAAACAGCATTAGGAGTGGCTATGAGGCCCTGCAGAACTGCAGTGGCAGCGCCTGCCCTGATTTAGAGTAAAATGGCAGATGATAGTGCTTTGTAAAGGTGTGCACTGAACTCTAAGTAGCAGCCTCTAAAATGTCCTTGGTAGGTACTCCTCTGAGAAAGGCTGCTGAAGTGGCTGCAGCTCTGGTTGAGTGTGGCCTAATGCCCTTAGGTACTGGCTTGCCATGGTGTAAGTAGCAGAAACGAATGCAGTGGCCTATCCACTTTGAAATAGTCTGCTTTGAGACAGCCCTTCCTTGTGATCCTGCAGCATATGTCACTAGTAATTGCTCTGTCTTTCTGAAAGCTTTGGTTCTGTCCAAGTAGAATCTAAGCTGTGTACGTCCAAAGAATGCAGAATTCTTTCCCCCTTGTTCTGTGGATTTGGATAGAAGGTTGGCAGGTGAATAGTTTTGGTTGAGAGCCACACTGTCACCTTAGGCATAAATGTTAGGTTTGTCCTGTCTGGATAAAAAATGATAAAAGGTTCCACAGCCATGAGTGCCTGTAGCTCTAAAACTCGTCTTGCAGAAGTTACTGCTAAAAGCTGAGTTGTTTTCCAAGATAAAAATTTTATATCAGCAGTAGCAGTTGGCTCGAAAGGAGGCAGGGTGAGTTTTTCCAAGACAAAGTTGAGGTCCCATGCAGGTACTGGTGATCTCCTTGGAGGTCTTACATTTCTGGCCCCTCTGAGGTACTGCTTTAACAAGGGATGAGAAAAGATTGTTGGCTCTACATTGTAATGAGCCAAAATGGCAGAGGAATATTTGGCACAGCTGTATCAGTTCCTTCTGCCTGGTTCCAAGCACAGAATCTCTTCCATTTTCCAGCATAAGATTTTCTAGTACTAGGCCTTCTGGCTTCCAAAATGACATCCATCACAGCTTTACTGAGAGGTGTGTTTTGTATGACTACATTATTCACCATGCTGTCAGGTTTAAAGTTCTGAGTTGGCTGTGCAGGATCTGACTGTTTTGCTGGGACAGTAGATGAGGTAGTTGAGGTAAGGTCCAAGCTGGGCATTGAGACAAGCTCCTTAGTATTGGATACCTGTACTGGCGGGGTCAGTCTGGGGCAATCAGTATCATCTTTGGCTTCTCCTGTCTGACCTTTAGGAGTACCTTGGGGAGGAGAGGCAGAGGGGGAAATGCATAAACTGATAGTTTATTTCAGCTGAAAGATAGGGCATCCACTTTCCATGCTTGTCTGTGATAAATCCTTGTGCAGAATCTTTTTAGTTGGTAGTTGTGAGGGGAGGCAAATAGATCTATGTCCGGGAATCCCCATTTTTTTGTTATCATGCTGAATACTTGTGGATCCAGGTGCCACTCATGGGGGATCCATGAGGTTTCTGCTTAGTTCATCTGCCAGAGTATTTTTCATTCCTGGCAGGAATTGTGCCTGCAGATGTACTTGGTAAGTCAATGCTGTGTCCCACAAAGTCATGGCAAGTCTGCAAAGGGGGTAAGAATGAGTTCCCCCATGCTTGTTTATGTACCACATGACCATGGTGTTGTCTGTCTTTATCAGTAGTTGTCCTGGATGAAGTAGGCCCTTGAAGGCTGTCAGGGCATTTTGAACTGCTAGCATCTCTTTTTGATTGATATGTAGATGCATTTGGTTTGAGGTCCATGTGCCCTGAATGCATCTTCCCGCCATGTGGGCTCCCAGGCATAATCTGATGCATCCGCTGTTAGTGTCTGCCTGGCTGGGGGTAATGTGAATGGCTGTCCCTTGTTTTGGTGACAAGCCTGTGCCCACCATCAAAAATCCTGCTGCAGGCAGGGAATAAGCGTAATCATAGTTTCCAGGCTGTGGCAATGTTGAATCCAAACACTTTTTAGGTACCATTGAAGTTTTATCTTATGCAGTCTTGCATATGGAATTAGTAGGATGCAGGATGCCATGAAGCCCAAAGCCTGCAGAATTTTTCTTGCAGATAAATGGGCCTTTGTTGCCAACATTTTGAAATAGGTAGTCAGTTGCCTTTGTTTGTCTGGCATGAGATAAGCGATCTGGGCAGTTGTCTTTAAGCTTGCACCCAAGAATATCATCTCTTGACAGGGTACTACTTTTGATTTCTTTTCACTGACTGTGTACCCTAGGCATGTTAGAAGTCTTTTCACAAACGCCAGAAGCTATAGAAGAATGTCCTTGTTCTCTGCTTGAATTAGACAGTCATCCAAGTAAGGATATATTTGTATTCCTCTGTCTGCAGAATGCGATTACTGGTGCCAGGCACTTTGTAAAGACCCTGGGCGCAGTAGATAAGCCAAAGGGCAGTGCAGAGAATTGGAATGCATTAAGCCAGCCTTGAATTTGAGGTATCTTCTGCATATTTGTCTGACTGGGACATGCAGGTATGCCTCTTTTAGGTCTAGAGTCACAAGCCAAGCGTTCCTGCCCAGCATGGGCAGAAGTTGCTGCAAAGTCAACATCTTGAATTTTGGTATATCTAGGAATGTGTTCAAAAAAGATAGGTCCAGTATAGGCCTTGTCCTTTCTGGGTACCAAGAACAGTCTTGAGTAAAATCCTTGTCCCTGCTCTTGCTCTGGTACCTGCTGAATGGCCCCCATGTCCATGAGAGTTGAGACTTGTTTTTGTGCCTCTGCCCATTGATTTTTTGGCAGATCTGGTCAGCCATTTGCCTTTGGCAGGGTACAGAAATGGAGCTTGTAGCCATGAGACACAATATTTAGGACACACTTCTCCTGGGTTATAATGTGCCAATTTTGAGAAAAAAGTGCTAATTTCCCCCCCCAAGGGTGCTGCCAGGAGAAAAGTGCTTGGTGTAGACAGGGGGAAGTCATTGGGACTGTTTCTGTATGGTTGTGATTTGTCTTCTCCAACTTTGGAGGTAGAAGCCTCCCATTGCTTTGGGTGGTATGAACCTTGCGCCTAGGATCTGTCTCTAGGGCGTCTGGATCTACCCCTTTCAGGTCTGACACAGGAAAGGACCAATTCTTTGTTGGCCAGTGTCTACTAAACCTAGGTGGCTGTACTTGTAAAAAACCTTTGACCGTTTGCATAGATTTAGCTTTGTCCTCTATTTTCTTTAACACCTCTTCTGCCTTAGCACCAAACAAAGTATCATGCTGTAAAGGTGCATTAGTCTTTGCCTTTGAAGCTGAAGTTGGTCTGATGTAAAAATGTTTAGATCTGAATACACCCTCAGAAGCCGGTGCCTGCTCAGCGGCTCCGGACCCATCTGAAGGGATAATATCCGAGGCTCCAATACCTTGAGTTTCCAGTGGCATGGCCGACTCCACGTGGGAGTCAGTAGCGGCCTGTGACTCCAAAGTAGTGGGCAGCAGGGGGCTGCGAAAACGCCTCACTAAGGACCGGTGACTGGCTTAGGAGAAGCTTCGTTGTCGGTTTTGTGCCTCGGTTGTCTCTTTCCTTTTCTTTGCGTTTTTTGTGAACTGCGGTAGTCGGATGGCTATCCGACATTTCTGGATAATTAAACGGTGTCCAAAATAGTTTAAAGCAAAATCATACAGACGCTTAATAGTGCGTTGGTTAAATCTAGCACAAAACCGACAACCAGAAATGTTATGATCAGGGCCTAGGCAAGGAATACAGTAAGAATGAAAATACTTATGAGGTATTTGCTTCCCACAAGATATACAATTATTAACTTCTTCTGACATCGATCTGCAGCAAGAAAAAAGTTTCCCCAACAGGGTACTTAGCTTTATTGAAGACTTCGGATCTGAAACTCTAACTCGAAAATCTCAGGAGTCAGCCGACCAGCACTTGCAAACTGCTTTTGCTTCGGGCACCGTGCAAGAAAGACTAAAGAAAATGGCGTCGGCTGCTTCTTTTATACTCCTGATGACCTGACGTCAGGGACGGGGCGACAGCAGCCGACGCAAGACCCAAGACTTTGGAATTCAGGCCAGCTGAGGGCAACCTGCCAGCAGGATTACCCAAATGTAATGACTGCAACAGTGAAACACGAAGAACATCAAGACCTCTGTGCAAAAGATACAGGGTATAGCTATGTACATTCACTGCTGCACTTACTCAAATGCTTACACTTTTTCATGCAATACATACTTAAAAACTTTAGCTATGCACTTCCTTAATGTTTACCATGTTTTCCACTAAAAATCAAATATTTTATTTGCTCTTCACACTTAGATTTATGAGTTTATCAAGACAGACATGAATTCAAAATGCTCTTAAACTTACAAGAAAAAAATTAATTTTTTTCCAGTATCCTAAGAACACTCACAATAAAGATTAAATGTTTACTCTGATTGTATGTTTTGTGGGGACACAGCAGGTTGAACAAAATGAAGAGGAAAAACTCAAGTGTGTCAGTGTCTCAGCAAGGTGCATCACCATTTAATGCTACAACAGCAATTAGAGAAAAATAAATATTGAACAACAATCTGTCAACTTAGCGAAAAGGAAGCATAAAACATCAATGTAACAGTCTCAATACAAACCTACAAATATACTGAAATGGAGAATTAAATACCTCTGGTACAAATGAAAACATGGTCCCTGAGCATTCAAAAAAATTGAGATAAATATTAAACGGTATGTGAAACAATACATCATATAGTATAAGGAATAGTGTCCTCCAAGCCACTCTCCAGTCTACAAATTTTTTCTTGAATGTATGAGAAAACGTGTATGCATTCAAAACATTTCAAGACAGGAAGTGTAAAGTTTAAAGATATTTTTTGAAGGGCAATCAAATGGTTGCAACCTAAAACTTTCGTACCTCAAGTACAGCAATTAGCAACACTAAGCTTCCTTTGCTGATATTTTAATACCAAAGGTCAATACAATTTTTTGGTAGAACAAATTAAGGTTTGCAATACTATAAGAAAATTAGTGACTTAAAAATGTAGCACTGTCTGAATGTCTAAAGATGCTGATGCTGAAATGGGAATGTAGGGAGTTTACTTGGTCTCTTCACCCCTGACCTTCCATTAACAGTGGGACCCCCCTTTACAGACTCTGCAGCACAATCTAGGCCTCTGCCCAGAGTTTCAATTAATACACCATTGAACTCTAGGACATGGCAGAGCACGATCATGTCACAAACTGGTCCTTTCTTATGGTAATTAAAAGATAGAGTGCATCTGGAAACCTCTTCTTCAGCAATCCCAGAAGAGAATGTGTGTCATGAGATGACTGCTCAGGTCTGTAGTACATGGGGGGATTCAGCCTTAAGCAAGTTAATTCTTTCTTACATGAAAACTGCATGCCATGTTATACACCCTAAATAAAAGCAGCGCAAAACAGCTCATGGAGACCAGTAGAACATCCAAAGTTGGTTTGGTTTATGGCATTTTCTGACAAACATCCAGCTATTACACAATCCCAGAAGTGAAGAAACATATAGGTGTTTTAGGAATTTATGCTTAGAAATACACGGAAGTATAACTTGCAGTTAGAAAAATAAACGAACACCAACCACTGGAACTTACCTTACTGGAGAACAATACAGCAGAAAAATGGATTTTGAATTTAATCTGAATTCTGTTTTTTTTTTTTTTTTTGTCTCTGCCACCCTATGCCTGATATTAACAATGCGTAGGGGGTGCTTAACAATTGTTTAGCACCCCTCTAAGCTTTGTTAAGGTTGGGTCTCGTTTTAGAGTAGAGCTGAATCAGGATCCAATTTAGTAATTTGAGTGTAATTAGGATGGCCCATGCACTACAATGATGCTATGCACTGTGATATCCTTCCCCCAAAAAAGGCTCAGCCCATTTGCTCCTCCTAAGGACGTACCTAGCAAAGCACTGGGATGACAACATGCCAATGGAGCTTTCTTACAGGTAGCCATGGATGTTAAATGTGCGCAGCAATAACGGCAATGTATTAGTGACTTAACGTCAGCCATGAGCAAGGGAACATGCAAGCCATTTCACTAAGAGTGCCACTACGCCTTCCCTATTCAAATGCCTGCTACCCATGCACTTGCTCTGTGAAGGCTACAGCCATTCTACTACTCTGAATTCCAAATAACTGCTCTCTATAACACATCCATATCTTGCTGCTCTTCTAAGTGATTATGGCTTTCTTGCAACCAGCTCAGCCCCCTCCTCCTAGGTAGGGTACACTCACTTTACACTCATCCACGCCTGCCAGCCATGTGAAGTGCCTAAGCTGCAAACTAAATTTGGGCTGCCTAGGCCAGAATCAAGGCTTTGTTCCTTTCTGCCAAAAAAAGTGGCACAGATTTGAAAATTTTGAAATGATCTGGCTTACGATTTGATTTGCTTCTGAATACCTAAAAGTCCGGAAAGTACACTATAATACATCTGCATGTTGCTGTGGAATAAGCATTGAAGATATTCAGCAGTTTTACTTTTCTAAAAAGGGAGAAAGATAAAACAGCAAGAATCACAGAGAAGTTCAGAAATTACTGTATACCTATAAATTATTTGGGCATTTATTATTAATTTGCTATAATTGTGTCACTAAGATGAGGAATTAAGTCATAAGACTTTCAAGTCGATGCTCCATAAGTTAAATACTCATCAGAGCAAAATTACAGTTGGTCTCTGTCTATACACTGTAAACAGATGGAAAGGCCATTGAAGATACTTCCCACACAGCAACAAGGGAATCTTTCTCTTCCCTCACCCTTAATCCATTGCTCCTAGTGAGCTTTTCTAAACTGGGTAAAGCTATCAAGCATCACTTAGACTAACAGAAACAGAACACTAAAGAGTAGTATCAGGGCTATAAGAAGTGACAATTTAACACTCAGACAGCCAATAACAAACCTCCGGTGCTCTTCCAGGTACCTCCAGACCAATTAACCATAGAGAATGCATCTGAGAGAAATAGTCCAGAGAATGGTCAGAGTCATTGTCCGGTTCCTCATCAGAAAAGCAGGAAACCATGGTGAGTCTTAAAGGAGACGTCTATGACTGGGGAGGCTCAAAGGAGGAATGTTTGAAAGCATTTTTGCTTCTTTTTAAGTATGACATCTCCCTGGATGAGGCACAGAGGTTCGGGAACCCTGTCTGACATCTATTAGTGTCTTGGATCTCTTCTCCAATTAAATTTGTAGAACACCACATGGTTCTTCTGAAATGATTAGGCACAGTTCCTTGGATGCATCAGCAGTCTGCAAGGCCTCAGGAGCCATACTGGCCTCTGATGGGGTCTCTGTACCAGGCGGCTGAGAAGTTTGACCTCAGCAGGTATGTCGGAGTCAGAAACACTGAACTGCTGATCAGTTTGAGGCCTCTTAGTTTTTTTCTCTGGTGGAAGAGAGACATCTTACAATCCAGAGTCAGCCATCTTAGAAAGGGCCAAACACTTAAGACACTGGATCTAAGGAAAGATGCTACTAAACAGCCTAGACCCAAGGGTTTTTGGAACAAATGACTAACAGAACAGGTTCTGTGAACGTGTTCTGGGCTTAAACAAAAAAAGACATTTGGTATGCAAGTCCATGTTAGGTATCTGCCAACCGCACTCACATTTACCTTTGTAAGGTAAAAAGAAGGTTCTCTAATGGGGTACTTGTCTGTATAAAAAGAACAAAAACAAAGGCACCAATGACCAAACAACAAACAGCCCAACAGATGCACGACCTGCGTTCAGGATGGCAGTGAGATAGTCTGAGAATCCATGCTTGTACGTCGGTCTTTATACCCAAACACATACAAACTAAGATCATATGTTAGACATATGACTTAGGGAAAGTAAAGCTTTGGTACCCCAGCCAGATGTCAGTAGTGATAAACCATTTGTCAGGAATACTGCAACAGTAATATCAGTCAGGACTTTTGGCCGGTCCTGTCTGTGCATTGCAAATGGATGGACAGAATCCTCGGCAGACCTTGGGTGGAATTAGAGCAAAATCCCTTTGAAGACTGATGCCCATAGGAAGCTCTGGGCTTGGACATAATACTTAGTCAGTGATGTCTGGCAAAGATATCCAGGAAAGACCATGAAGCTTGTGCACAAAGTTCATCTAGAGAAAGATTCCAAAGGAATGCTGCAGAGGTAGCCACACCCCTGACAATATGAACTCTGGGTTTGGAAGGTAGTATTATATGCCTACTTGAATACCAGAAAATGTAGTCCAACAACCATTTGGAAAGAGAGTTTAGTTACAATTTGACTTTTCTTCACTCTGAAAAATACAAATAAATGGCCATCTTTTCTGAATCTTTAGTGCTTTCAAAACCTGTCTATTTACCAGTAAAGTCCAGCTTGAGCAACAGCCTATATTCAGCAAACGCCCAGGGAGAAAAGTTCCAGTAAAGTTACATTTATAGTTTTACACACAGAAAAATACAGCAAAATTTACTTTTTCCAGTTTCAGATCATATTCAAGAAACATCTTTGCTTGAAGACAATGTGTTAAAACAATGTTTATTACATAAAATGTAAATTGTTTGTATACGTGCAAATAATGTAATTTGTACTCTTACTGGAATATCTTAGAAAGAAAACTGGTAAGTGTACAGACTAAGGTTGGACTGGGTTGCAACCTTTGGTCATAAAGGAATGATTCTAACCTTAACATTATTCTTATAATAAAGAGGATATGCAGCTCTGAAACTATATAGCAGATTTAATAGCCACCAAAATGGGATCCTTCAAAGACAGGAACAATAGTTCAGTTATTTGAGTTGACTTAAAGGAGAGTAAGGCAAGTTTCTCAACACAAAGGTCAAATTTCATGGAGATGATGGATGAAGGAGGGGTCTTATAATGGAAAACTCCTTTTAGGAAAGCTTATGAGAAGCTATAGAGAATGCTGAAATCTAAATGGACTTTGAAGAAGTTCCGATAAGAATTCTAAAACGGTAGTGAACATGTTTGGTTGTACATAAAGCCAATTCTGATCTAAGGGACGTTTTCTGAGAAGCTGTAATGATTTGTATTACTAGGGTAGGGAGTTGTCAGGTCCCTAGCCACTACTGGAAACAGAGAAACTAAGCAGTTAGTCATAGGGATTGTGACTGGGTGAGTCAACCAGATGGGTGTGACAGCAGGGATGGGCACTGAGGTAGTTGGAGGTTTCCTTATTGGATGAGGCAAAGCAGGAGAAATTAAACCTGATGCAGCCAGAATGGGCCTACAAGAATCAGTGGAATTTTATATCTTGGTCTTCTGTAGAAATACTGGTACAAGTGGAATTGAAGAAAATGCATAGAGAAGCCCGAGAGACCAATCAGGGACCATCACACATCTCTGTCAGCAGTTCTACTGAGGGACAACGGATTTGGTATAGTCTCAGATACTTGCTAGGATACTGACCTGTGAGGATCTTAGGAAACCTAGCCCTGCATTTGGATTATAATTTTCTGCTCTTAATTATTACAATATGAATATCCAAATAGTACATGGAGTATTTGGATCTTCCCCTAGCCATTAAGGCCAGTAGTGCTAAACTGGGGATGAATTTGCAGTTATTCATCCATTCATCCAAATTGCATTAGAGTAAGAGAAACACACTGTTTTATGTGGAGTGGAAGAAGGTTGCACAGAAGCAGTATTCTCTATGATACATACCTATCCTACCAGCACATTCTGTTAATTTTGCAAAAGAGACCAAGGTCTCTTGAAATGGTGTTTATTATACCACTGGACTTCAGAATGTGTAATATAAGGTATGTTAAGACTCAAAGCAGAGGTCATCTCTCAAAAGCGTGTATGATTCCAAGAAAAGACAATGCTTTAATCTGCACAGTTATGATTTAACCCCAAATTTCTGGTGAGAAAGTGCCATGGTCATTCCAGTTGTGATGAGTGTTTGGACTGGTACATACTGAAAGAAGTATACTTGATTATCAGTCTAATGACAGCCAAGCAAAGAGGAACAATTACATCCACGATCTGGATGCCATTCCTTTTGATATAAGCTGTGCAATGGAAAAGTACCTCATTACAATAGTGGATAAGTGATCAATTTACCAAGGGGATCAGTTTTCAGGGGGATGTTGTCAATATAACAGTTAGAAGAGAAGTTGTGCTTATGAGGAAATAACAATTATAAAACTCCTGGCATTACGTTTTAGTCCAGGTTTTTGACTTCCAACTATTTGTTTGGAACAGGTCCACTTGTAGCGCCTTGGTGACCTCTAAGGAACTTATGATGGTACTAAGTTTTCAGTAATCTGCAAACTTGATCAGTCACGAACCATTACCATTAGTTTTGACCTCCAAGAAGTAAATACCAAAGAGGAGTGTTCCAAGGACTGAACCCTGGAGCACACTGCTACTGGCAGGTCTTTTGAAGGAGGTACAGCTATGAGCCAGTTTGTTATCCAATGAGTTAGACAGGGTCAACATTCAGCTGGAAGAGTTTATCTACTATGCTTGAGTGTGGGATGGTATTCAAGGTCCAGATACTCCGTGCGGACTGATTTGTCCTCACCATTGCCTCACTGACTTTTCTGAAGTCATCAAGATTAAATAGGTAGGACCTTCCTTTGACTAATCCAAACCTGACTGGGTCAAGACTCTGTAGGTAACTATATACCTATTTATTAGTTCCATAAAGACACTTTCTAGAGCCTTACAGAAGAGACTGGTCATCACTATGGATCTACAATTACCCAGGTTCATTGAAGGCTCACCTTTGTGCAAGGGTAATGATTGCTGCAGTCTTTCACACATCCAGCACAAAGCCTGTTTTGAGGCTAATACTGAATAGTCTCTGTAGGGGGTCTGAGATGGCATGTTTCAGGGTAAACAATATTTAGCATAGTATGTTATCCAGCCTCATAGTCACAGTGCTCTGAAGACTTGATCTTGAGAGATTTGACAGGGAGGTTTAAATGTGGGTGTGCGGCCCGTGCCATGGCCCAGCAATCAAGGAGCCTCAATCCTCACCACTAACACCAGAGAGGGCGTCTCATATAGGAGAAAGCATGACAAATACACACAGTAAAGCGCAATTTCCCTTACAAGCACACAGAGATCACAGTCAGTCAGGGGCTGGTTGCTCCCCTTGCTCTCCAGGTCCCCAAGAAGACTCCCCACTGGCACAGCTATAGGGTCCAGATCTCAGCCTAGCTGGCAAGCTAACCTCCAGCACCCTCTCTGTCTAACCAGTGCTTCACGTCCCTGCCTAAGTAGCTCACACACACACTTTGAGATAAGTATTTATACAACTTCACAGACACTCCTGGGAAAGGCTGACACAGATTCTCCAGCTGTGCCCCTATACCCAGACTATATGGTAGTAATTACTGCCACCACCAGCTAATAATTATCAGCTACCCAAAGGCCCTTAAAAGGGTGTCCAATTATTACTGTGCAATATTATTATCCAATAGTAAATGTGACTACAGTCTAAGGCTTATTACAGGATCATTTATAAGCATGCAATGTACTCTAGAGCTTAATTTATCTCTACATAAACCAGCCACAGTTGAAAAGGGTTTAAAAATATTTAATAATAAATACTAAAAACACAAGACAATACTTTTACACCACAGTCCTATTCAAAAGTTCAGAGATCACATATAAAATTAAAATAATTCAGTAGTACAGTTCTGACATAACAGAAAAACATTTAGTCTAAACTTTTCTAATTCCCGACTATTGCTAAAAGAAAACACACTTCTAAGATAACTTACTTAAGACAACAGGCAGTGCCGAGTTAGATGTCCAAGATCAAAATGCTTAATAATCTCTGGTTCTCACTGTTTAAATTGAAACTGCAGTTCTGCTAAACATTACATCATCTTTTACACCTTTCTGGTTCCCAGGCCACACAGAAACTGCCTTCACATTATTTTACGCTAAGAGCAATAAAGGACATTCCACATGTAAAATCCAGTAATTATTCCTCAAGTTAAAATAGAAAGAATGTGTTCAGCTAGCCTCTTCGGCACCACTATCTAGATCAAAGGACAGATTTGAAATAATTTTAACTTCAAAAGAAAGATTTGAAAGGCTTGACTTAGTTTTCCTTACAGCAGATGGCAATGCTACTACAATCTTGAAGTTCAACATTTTACAGTGTTTTCTTTCATTTAAGAAACTATAGTGTTTTCTTTCATTTAAGAAACAAGCATGTATTTCACATTCACATTTACAAATGCCAGAACTATGTTATCAAATTCCATTTGACTAGAGTCTGGCAGCCTTCACCCTTCTCTACCAGTCTTTACATTTCTCCACCCCCCCGGAGAACTCAAGCTAGTTTTTCCAAGTGACCCTTGAGAAACGCCACTTGAGAGGACTAGGTCTATCTGAGTGTATCTCACCCCATTCTCTGTCTTGAGATCCCATCTGCATTGGCATTGCTAATCCCACTGCGGTGCTGCACTGACATCTTAGCAACTTGGCATTTTGCTGGCTGGCTCTGTTTAACCATATTATGGGGTTGTGATCTGTCATTATAGTGAATTTTCTTCCATACACATAAGGCTGAAGTTTCTGCAGTGCCCACACTATGGCTACACATTCCTTTTCTACAGCTGCATAGCATTCCTCCCTGGGATGGAGCCTACAACGAGATAAACCACTGGGTGCTCTTCCCCCTCTGAAGAAATAGGGCTAAGTACAGCCCCCATCCCATGGTTCAAAGCAGCCACTTGCACAACAAATTATTTGCTGTAATCTGGACTGGCTAACAGAGAGGGTCCTCCCAAAGCTTCTGGAATGCCTGCTCACATGCTGGGGTCCACACTACCTTATCTGGCCTGTTCTTCCTCATCAAGTCTGTGAGGGGAGCAGCTATGGTACTATAACTAGGGGCGAACTTTCTGTAGTACCCTGCTGTTCCTAAGAATGCCCTCACCTGCTTTTTAGTAACAGGTGCAGGCCATGCCTGAATGGCTTCCACATTGGTAGCTTCTGGCCTTATTTTATCACTCCCCACTCTATGTCCTAGATAGGAGACCTCTGCCATACCCACCTGACATTTGCTCGGCTTGTCAACCCTGCCCTCTGTAGTCTGCCCAGCACCTCCCTGACACGCTGAAGGTGCTCTGGCCAGGAATGGCTGTAGATGGCAATATCATCTAGGTAAGCAAGGGCAAACCCTCCTGCGAATATATGATCTATCTACCAGCGTCTGGAAAGTTGCTGGGGCATTCTTCATCCCAAAGGGCATCTTTGTGAACTCATACAAGACAAAAGGAGTCACAAAGGCTGACTTCTCTCTAGCACTGGGAGTCAAGGGCACCAGCCAGTAACCCTTGGTAAGATCAATGATTGTAAGTTACTTAGCCCCACTCAGCTGCTCTAGGGTTTCATATGTCCAAGACATGGGGTAAGTATCCAACTCTGTGTGACTATTTAATTTCCTTTAATCCACACAGAACCTGGTGCTGCCATCCTTCTTTGGCACCAGCACCACTGGGGAGGCCCAGGGACTGTTGGACTCTTGAAACACCCCTAGTTCCAACATCTACTGTACCTCCTCCCTCAGGGTCTGTCTGACTCTCTCAGGTACCCTACAAGGGGCCTGCCTAAGCAGCCTTTGGGGTCCTGTATCCACCTGGTGCTGCACCAGGTGGGGGCACCCTAGTTTCCCAGTGAACATGCCCCCATATTTCTGCAACACTGCTCGGATTTCTCGAACCTGGGTAGGAGATAGCTGCTGGGACATTGCTAACCCTTCTACTGAGGTGTCAGCCTGAGCTTCACTAAGGAGATCAGTCACCAGATCTCCCTCAGACTCCTCCTGCAATCCACTGCAAATGCTCAGCACAAGGGCCTCCCTATCAAGGTAAGGTTTCATGTTAACATGTTACAATTTCTGCCCCTGCCGTCTGCCTAGCATTTCCACCATGTAGTGAAATCACTTACTTTGCTTACCACCTTGTAGGGACCCTCCCAAGCTGCTTGCAGTTTACTGTGTCTGACAGGAATGAGAACCATTACCTGCTGCCCCACAGCATACTCTCTAGCTCGAGCATTCCTGTCATACCACACCTTCTTCTGTAGTTGGGCTTCTGCCAGGTTCTCCTGGGCCAAGCCCAGGAGTTCCCTTAGCCTTGGCCTGAGGTTTAGGACGTATGCCACAACAGACTCCTTGTGAGACTCACACTCACCTTCCCACTCAAATTAAATCTAGAGGTCCCCTCTCCCTATGGCCATACAGCAACTCAAAGGGTGAAAAACCTATGGATTGCTGCAGAACCTCTCTGTAAGCAAACAGATGGGGCAAATATTTGTCCCACTCCCTCTTAAACTGATCTGCAAATGCCCGTAGCATGGACTCGATTGTAGAGTTTAACCTCTCAACAAGACCATTAGTCTGGGGATGGTAGGGGTGGTCTTCATGTGCTTCACCCCACAGGACTTCCACAGACAAGCCAGGAGGTCTGACATGAAATTGGCACCTCAGTCAGTATTTCTTTTGGGAAACCTACCTTGCTGAAAATCTCTAACAAAGCATTTGCCACCTTCTCTGCCTCAACGGAGGACAAAGCCACTGCCTCAGGGTATTGTGTAGCATAATCCACTACCACTAGGATATACTTTTTCCCTGTGGAACTTGGGGTACTCAAAGGGTCCACAGTATCCATAGCTATCCTCTGAAATGGCTCCTCAATCACAGGCAAAGGCATCACAGCGGCTCTTACCTTGTCTCCTTCCTTGCCTACCTTTTGGCACTGTTCACAGGTCCTGCAATACCCTGTTACATCTCTCGAAATTCCAGGCCAATAGAAGTTCTGCATAATATGCCTCTTTGTATGTTTTATGCCCATATGACCTGCAAAGGGAATATCATGGACTATGGCTAGAAGCACCAGATGGTAGGTTCTAGGCATTACAAACTGCTGTACAAGTGGCCTAATGGTTAAGGTGTTTGCCTTACAAACACAAGTTACAGGGTTTGAGTCTCACAAGGGATAATTGGCTAGGCTTAAAATGGCTCGTAAGGGCAGTTAGCCTAGTACTAATCTATGAATCTATGAATCTACTCCCTCACCTTCTAGCACTCCCTCAGGGGTCCACTCTCTGTACACTAACCCTTTGTCCAAGTATACAGATTCTCCCTTCCCTTGAGAATCAGGTGCCTACATAGCTACCTGCCTCAGGCCATGCAATGTAGGGTCTGAGAGCTGAGTCTGTCTCAACTCTCTCCTTGTAAGTCTTCCTAGCTCTCCTTCCACAGGAAGTCTGGCATCTTCTGACAGTGGTGCCTCACTGTCAGCCTGGGTACTACTACTCTACCTTTGCAGTCACTCTGTCCAAGGGACCATCAGTACCCACAAGCAGTTGTGGCTCACATTCAGTCTCACTGCTACAGAGTAGCTACCCTCTCTGAAGTAACCACCTCACCAGTCCTGCCTGCAAGTATGCAGTCTGTCTGGGTCTCCCTCAGGCCACCAGAACCACATGCTTGTCTCCTAGCCTGACCGCATGTAACTGCATAAGCACATGGTACTGCCTCATCCAAATCCTTCCCTCTCAGGACATCTGCAGGATGGTAGTTTAGTACCCCTGTTGTCTCAAGACAACCTACTACTGCCATTTTGCCTTTCCCACTTATTGGCGCCCTCACCTTTGGTTCCCTACCTTGCCTCCGTGGACACCTGTATGTCACATGGCCCCACTGGGCGCACTGAAAACATTTAACCCTAGCTCCTGGACGTGTACCTGGACTAATGGCTTACCCTGCTACTGGCAGATTCTGTTGGGGCAGTCTGTGCTGCCCACCATGTGTTCCTTTAGACCCATGAGCAGTACTGGGCATCCCCTTCCTGTGCAGGGCTGCCCTGCTGGCCAGGTATAGGTCTCCCTTCTTCCCCAACTCATGTGAAGTAGCACATTGTCTATCAGCTAACCAGATCCCCATGTCATCAGGCAAAGTGCTAAGGGCTTGTTCCCTCACCAAAATGTCTGCCAGCCCTTCAAAAGTGGTGACCTGACATCCACTCACCCAGCTATGAAAATAAGTACTCAGTTCAGCAACATATTCACACACACTTTCATCTGCTTTGCGTCTATGCTCACGAAACTTTTTCCTATACATTTCAGGTGTTAGCTTAAAAGATTGTAAAAGACATTTCTTTACAGACGTATAATCAAAACAGACAGCGTCAGGCATTTTTGACAAAATGTTGGAGCTTTCCCATGGAGTAAGGGGGTCAGGAACCGTACCCAGAGCTTTTGGTTAACACTATACTGTTTGCATACCCTCTCAAACATATGAGAGGAACTATCAAAATTATCCCCCTCTTTAAATTGCGGAAGAAATTTACTGACCTGTTGTGCTTATAGGGTCCAGTTACTCACTTCCCCATTACATCCATGACTCTGGCGAAGAGTCAGCATTTCCCTCTCATGCCTCCTCTGACGCTCCTTTTCTTCAGCTTCTATCTCCAAACACCTGGCCTCCCAACTCAAGTCTCTTTAGCTCCAGCTGGATTTTTAAGTCCACTGCAGAAAGGTTGAGCTGTCCATTCTCCAAGGATATTGATCTCCACTGCCAGTCGGATTGTTTCCTGGATGCAGTTTTCTGATGCAGCTGTAACCAAGGCTGCAATCAGGTCTGCCTTAGTCAGGTTTCCATGCACCAGTCCCCTAGCCTGGCACATCTCCACCAGCTGGCTCCTTGTCAGCTTTCCATACTCCTCTGCTGACATGCTGCCTGCTCACCTGACTAATTAAGCTAAAAAATGAAATAAAACAATTGTGATCTGAACTCTCAGTATTCACTGCGTGGCTGTTTTAGAGTACAAAACACCTTCAGAGATCACTGTACAGAAGTTACAGGATTCACTCTACCAACACCACTACAAGCCAATTAGTATTTGCCAACTAATTAATATGTGATGTGGATATTCCACTAATGCCCACCAATTAGTATGTGAAGTGGATCCCACTACAGCAAACCAATTAATATGTGAGGTGGATATCCCATACACTGCCACCAGTTAATATGAGGCGCCCGTGCCCTGGCCCAGCAATCAAGGAGCCTCAATCCTCACCACTAACACCAGACTGGGTGTCTCATATAGGAGAAAGGATAACAAATACACACAGTAAAGTGCAATTTCCCTTAAGAGCACAGAGAGATCACAGTCAGTCTGGGGCTGGTTGCTCCCCTTGCTCTCCAGGTCCCCAATAAGACTCCCCACTGGCACAGCTATAGGGTCCAGATCTCAGCCTAGCTGGCAAGCTAACCTCCAGTACCCTCTCTGTCCAACCAGTGCTTCGTGTCCCTGCCCAAGTAGCGGACACACACACACTCTGAGATAAGTATTTATACAACTTCACAGACACTCCTGAGAAAGGCTGACACAGATTCCCCAGCTGTGCCCCTATACCCAGACTATACAGTAGTAATTACTGCCACCACCAGCTAATAAATTATCAGCTACCAAAGACCCTTAAAAGGGTGTCCAATTATTACATTGCATTATTATTATCCAACAGTAAGTGTTACTAAACAGTCTTTATGGCTTACTGGAAGGGCTTATTACAGGATCACTTATAAGCATCCAATGTACTCTAGAGCTTAATTTATCTCTACATAAACCAGCCACAGTTGAAAAGGGTTTACAGATATTTACTAATAAATACTAAAAACTAAAGACAATACTACTACACCACAGTGCTATTCAAGAGTTCAGAGATCACATAGAAACTTAAAATAATTCAGTAGTACAGTTCTGACATATCAGAAAAACGCAGTCTAAACTTTTCAAATTCTTGACTATTGCTACAAGAAAACACACTTCTAAGATAACTTACTTAAGACAACAGGCAGTGCTGAGTTAGATGTTCAAGATCAAAATGCTTAATAATCTCCGGTTCTCACTGTTTAAATTGAAACTGCAGTTCTGCTAAACATTACATCATCTTTTACACCTTCCTGGTTCCCAAGCCACACAGAAACTGCCTTCACATTCTTTTACACTTAGAGCAATAAAGGACATTCCACATATAAATTCTAGTAATTATTCCTTAAGTTAAAACAATAGAAATAATGTGTTCAGCTAGTCTCTTCAACACCACTATCTAGATCAAAGGACAGATTTGAAATAATTTTAACTTCAAAAGAAAGATTTGAAATGCTTGCCTTAGTTTTCCTTACAGGAGTTAGCAATGCTGCTACAATCTTGAAGTTCAACATTTTACTGTGTTTTCTATCATTTAACACGCCTGTATTTCACATTCACTTTTACAAATGCCAGAACTATGTATCAAATTCCATTTGACTAGGCTGGCAGCTTTCACCCTTCTCTACCAGTCTTCACAGTGGGAATTTATTCTGAGAATACTGGTGGAGAGGGAGGGTGAAGCTAGCCAATTTACTACCAGACAAATTTAGTTCTAAGTCTGGGTATGTGATACAATGTACTATTAGCTCTGCACACTGTTGTGCATAACTTCTGAGATTTCTAACATAATTAAAGAAGGTATGTGATCATCTTTTACATGGATGGCTATTTTTACCTCATATCTGGCTTTGATTGACTTTATTATGATCCAGAATTCCTTGTTTACTTTAGCAAGAGCATTTTTGGCTTCTTCTTAGACTTATTTTATGAGTTTTTTTAATGCAGTCTCTTGACGTTAGGGTTCCACTATAAGGGTTTATTTTTAAATTTGGACTTGTATTTGTTTCAGAGGTGGACAGATGCATCTACATAGCTATTTACATGTGCACAGAAAGAATTTTACTTTATAAGCAGTGAGGTCCTCAAGGTGGAAAGCGATTTTTAATTTAGCCAGCACCACTCAGTTTTAGTAGATTAGTCTTTGCATAGTTTCTGAATAGCAAGGTACTGGAGGATTTGTCAAGTCTTAAGGTGAATGTGACTGACTTGTGGTCCAACCGGACCAAGGAGGAGGTTTACAAATGATGTGGAGCAGGGCTGATACATATTGGTAAGAACCAAGTCCAGTATTTTAATGCAACTGGTGGAAGTGTGAACTAAATTGTCCAGAGAGTTTGTACTTATGAAGTCCAGAAATCTCTGGGCATACACGTCTGAGGACAAGTCTCAAAGTTCATGGAAGGACAGCTGAACTCTCCAAGGTGAATGGTGTTTGGTTTAATACACAGGAATTTCTTACTGGTAAAGTAGAAGGTATGTGCCAAAGAGGAAATATAGAAGCAGTTCCTGCAATTAGCTATGATGTGATAAGGGGTTTTGTTTAGAGTAAGTTGGACATGGAGGAGTTCTAGGTCATTATCTTGTCTAGCGACGAGATTTTTTTTTTTTTTTTTTTTTAAGACTATAGGCCCATCTGCCATTAAGTGCCATCATCTAATGTGGTGTGCCTGTATGAGTGACATGCACTGAAACCCTATAATGATGGAGTGCATTTACTGGCCTTGAACAAGGTCTCTGATGATGATTATATCAGCATTTTCCAAGGTAAGTAGCTTTGTAGTAAATTGAGTTTTTGGTTAAGACTCCCAGCATTGAGCAGCAGTACCTTAATGTTGCCCAGATCAGATTCTGTTATGTTATGTTGGAAGCTTTAGAAGACAAACAATGCCTTAAAAAGGTAGTTTTGGGAGGAGAAAGGTTTTATTCAACATATGGAAGCCTTAGGGGAAAAAGTGCAGGCCATCACTGGCAAAGCTCCCCCCCCTTTGAATGACACTAGAAGCTATGCTAACTGTTAAAGTCTACTATCTTTTTGTTCATACTGTGTTGCCATTCTTGATGATGGTAGAATACTGCTCATGGCTAGGCTAATACCCACTTTAGATACATTATGAAGAGAGACAGGATGGATTTCTCAGATAGTCTAGGGAGGTATGTCTCAAGAAATTTGCACCCAAATTTCATTTAGTTCTTTGCTGACCAGGTTAGTCTTTTCAGAGAAGACCCAATGTAGTACTTACAATACTATGGGAAATTTGGCCAGGGCATTAGGAAACTTCTCCTACTCTTTTCAAAAAGTGATGCAAGATCTTTTACATTCACCTGAGCTACCACCAACTCAAACAGATGAGACCTCAGTTTAACATCCCATCTGAAAGACGACACACTTCGGAGTGCAGCACTCCCCGTGCTACACTGCACTGTCAGCAATCCAATCACAAGGAGTGGGAAAAGAACCCACAGACTACTGGTCTTCTAGCACCAAAGGCGAGTTGTGCTACCTGTTCCACTTGAAAACTACACAACTGTATAATAACCATATCATGTATACGTACTTGTAGGACAAGGACTTGAGCACTTGCATGATGTGGCAAACCACAACACCTAACAGTAACTTCCCATGACTGCTCCTTGCACAGCCTAGTGTGTGGTGCATTAGTATCTCTCATTATAAAATAATATATAACCAGGATATTTGGGTTGTGCGGTGGTTTGCCTTATGGACTTTTTATCTACGTTGAGTTCATGAATGCATGTTTCATGGTGGGTGCTGCCCACAATGTGCATTTATAGGTCTATATTATATTCTCGAAAGCTGACAATGTTGAATCTGACATTCTCAACACGAGAATATTGAACGCTCAATCTCGAGTGGGTAAATGGAAATCTCCGTAAGTGAAGATTTACGTTTACTGCAATGTAGTGTGGTCTCAGAGTTGGTATATTTAAGTAGTGGGGGTGCAGTGGAGCTTGCCCCCCTGCTTAAACCAGTTAGGGTACTTTTTTTTTGTCTTTTTATAAGGCCGATGTTTGAAGACATTGACCATATGTTGTTCAATGTTTTCGAACGTCGATCTTAAAATACAGACCAGCATTTATGATGTTGCTGAGGATACTCATTTCTTAAGGCAGCACTTTGGAAGCCTTTGTGGTTTAAGAAGGTTACGTTTAAGACCCTCACCATATGCAAGTCTATATACGAGGCCTGCACTATGTGTGTGATTGGCTTAGTATGGTGCTGTGTGGCACTAACAACCTGTTTTTTTTTACCTGAAGTGGCCAAGTGAGAGAGCTTTGCCTCTGCTAACGTTATATAACTACATCTCTCTGACAGTTCAAGTACTAGGTGGTTAGCAGTAAATACGAGCAAACTGCTAAATTTTCTCAGGATAACCATTTCAACCAGGCTGGCTACAGAGATAGAAATTGCAAATCCATGGTTCCACTTGCTTACTAATTTAGGCTGAAAGAGAGTAGTACCTTAAGATGTTAGGAGTCAATCTGCTGAAGTGTTTACTATTTAAAAATGAATATATGTCTACATATGAAGAGCAAACATGCCTCATCATACAAAAGAGGGGTTCTTGGGAAATTATTCCATTAAGTGCACTAGAAATTTGTAGAGTTGGTTACACAGAAAAAGTTAAGTTTCTAGGTACCTGTGCCTATTCAGTGCATAGGTACAGTCTGGCAGTTGTTGCAGAATTACGGCTATGAGATGTAGTTATGTAGTACAGGGTTTGATTCCCTTATCCCTCATTTGCTTACTGTGTGACCTTGAACAAATTACATAGCTGGACACTGCTCCCAGATCAACCCCCAAAAAAAGGGACAGTCTCTCTAGTGGCCCTACCTGGTTAACAAATGGGTATTATATTACTGTAGTGCATGGAGCACTGGGATTATGTTCAGATATCCAGAAAAAGACAAATCAGTTAGGAGCTATCATAGGACAAGATCCAGTCTTAAGAAATATTAACTACACACTGCTTAACTTTTTAAGGCTGGGTCTTGAGTTAGGCAACCAAATTCGCCTGTACTGACCAGCAAACGACAGTGAATATTTGTTTCTCCCTGCTGTATGCACCAGTAATGGGTCCCTGACTTCCTCAGTATAAGCTTAGAAAGTTGCTGGTAGCTAGTCAAACTTTGTATAAAATGTCATAATCAGTAGTGATGAAGGATGAAACGGATTGCAGCAAGGATTCCCTATCTAGAAAAACTGCAATAATTTTGTTAAGAGAATATTTAGAAAGAGAATAGTCTGCAATGACACTGGTCTCCCTGGCATGTGCACTGTCATCAGAAAATGATGTGAAGACATGGTAAATTCCCAAACCTTCATGGCTTCTCAGCAAAGGTTGTAGGATCATGGTCCATCCTACCTGCTGATGTTCCATATCACTGCAGTGTTGTCAGAGTGGATGGGTACTGCACCTTGGATCTTTAAATACCTGAAAAGCTAGGAAGACTATTTTCACCTCCAAGACCTTTATGTGTAAGTGGGCCTCCAACATTGTCCACATCCCCTGGACCATTCTGCTTAAGTAATGCCACTCCACCCCAAAGAGAATGCATCTGTAGTTAAGAGTGGCTACTGGAAGAAGCTGAATATATGGACATCCTAGGGACCCCTTTAAAAATTGTTTGACTTGGGACAAAAAGTAAAGCAATCAGTGACAGTCATGCAGAAATGTCCAGAACTGAGCAATTCACATTAGGTAATGAAGAACCAGGAATCACCCACTTGAGAAAAGCTCCGCCTTCCTGCTTTGTCACCCAAAAAAAAATATATATATATATTTTCCATTCGGATACATAAGTTTTTCAGGTAGTAGATTTGTTTTCCTTCTTCCTTTAATACCTGTTGCACATAGTCAGAAAAATATGCCTAAAAGGGCTCAAAAGTCTACTATCCATATAGTTAGAATGAGATATCAAATACTGAGATGAATCGGCTATCCCTTGTTCTGTGTAAGCAAGTCCACTACGTGAGGAAACGTTTTGGCAACAGTCCCTAGGAAGCTGCATTAGAAGGGACAACCAGTGTTCTCTGGTCCAAAAGGAACTCACCAGTAACATTCTTTTAAGTACTACTTGATCTTTTGAAGAGTTTTGGAAATGGACGGCAAAAAGAAGCACCCCTGTCCAGGGGAATCTGAATGCATCAGTCATCTAGAATTCTCTGTAGTGTGCCCTGGATCAGGGAAGTTACAGCTGTCTGTTTAAACTGAAGGTAAACAGCTCTATCTGTGGGCTACCTGTAAGAAGATATCTTGGTGTAGCAATCCATTCATGAGGGTCCGTCTCGGATCTTCTTAAACAGTTTGCTATTACATTCTGTCCTGATGGGATGCAAGATGTTAGAAAAAAAACTGTGATGAAGAGGTATATTCTCAGCCAATCATGGCAATTCTACAAAGAGGGCAAAGATCCTGTTCCACCCTATTTGTTTACACATGCACCTCATCATAGTGGTTTTACCTTGCTATTTCTGACAGGGTTCCTAAACATTAACACTTAATTTAGAGCTTTCAGGACATTTATTAGAGCAGTCATTTCCATAAGGTTGATGTGCCTGTGCTGGTGCTGTGGTTCCCAGACTCTCCACACCTTTGCACCACGAGAAACAGCATCTCAGGCAAAGTCTGAAACATCTGTGGCCACTGTCTGGGAAGGGTTGGAAGGACAGAAAGGAACTCCTGAGCTGCAAAAGATTTGACTGAGCCATTAAATTTCTTTTGTCACAAAACTGAGAACTTGAACTGGAAAGGAAAGAGTATAACGGTGGGCCCAAACTGATGAAAACCACTGAATATTTCACATGTGAAGTCTGGCAAGTGGTATCATAAGGATACAGGACACCATCATCCCTAGGACCCTTAGAAATTCTCTTACTGTGGATGGTTTTGAAGAGAAAGATTAAAGAACTGAAAATTTAGCATTTTGCCTAGAGAAAGAAAAACGGTCATCAGTGAGGTATTCAGAAGGCATCTCAATAATACTGATCTAAAGCTATAACCCAGATATGGGAATGAGTATGCCTTTAAGCATACAATGACTTATCATGGGAGCAAGGCATTTGATGAAGATTCTAGAGGTGATTGGAAGACTGAAGGATTAAAAAAAGTAAATCGATAATGTAATCCCAAAACACAGAACCTTAAAAAAAGTTTTTTTTTTTAATACAAGGATATGCAAATTAGCATCCTTAAGTTGTGCGGTTACTAATAAAAGTTTGTAGATAAAGAAAAGGAGAGTCTGAAGTGTTTGCATTTTTAATTTTGTAATGAGAAAAAACGTGTTTAGGTTGGACAGATCTAAAATGGGCCTCCACATTCCCTCTTTCATGCAAACAAGAAAAAACTTTGAATAAGTCATTCCCACTGCTGTGAAGGGACAGGTTCTATGACCAGATAATGAAACTCTAATGATTGTGACACATAAGATTAAGCTGGTCTTTTGGAGCTGAAGAATCCTTGATGGGACAAGCAGGGAATGCCCTCTTGTAGTCTGTTAATGCTCTATGATGTTTTGTACCAGAGAGTCTGTGCTTATTGACTATCATGCCCAAAGGTATATAGGATGATTAAATTGCAATTTTCAGATAAAGGCCAGGATGCAGAAAGGGAGGAGGAGAAAGGAGGCAAGGATAATGAAAAGCTTTTCTTTTGGGGCCCATCAGCCTTCCTTTTTGCCATCACCTTGCCATTTTTTTTCTGAACTTTTTGTCAAACATTTACTGGTCTGACAAAGTTTTGAAAAAAATGGCCCTGAGTCGATAAGGAACTATCACTGAAATTTGGGAATATGTAATAAGAATCACTTCTTAACACCCTGCATAAGTTTATCTCGCCCGCTTTTCAATTTTTTTAAGAACTCCAACAGAGAAATTACCAAATAAGAGTCTCCTTATCCAAAGAAGCATTTAACGGCTGAACATTGACATCCTCTGGAAATGCCTGAAGTTTAATCCAAGCATGTTTTCTCATCACTGTCTCAGTAGCAGCAGCCCTGAAAACAGCATCCAAAACATCAAAGACACATTACACTAAGGTTCATAGGAAGTTACTAGGCATGCTGTCCAGACCTAATTTCCTAGATATTTCAAAGCATTGCTTGTTTAAGTAACTAGGTTGTGGTCAGACAGTAGACAAGTGAAGGCTGAGGGAATTAAATCAAACCTTGTTCCACAGGAAAAAAATCATTAAGAGGTCATAGCCTTAATCTTCTGTGCTAACTGCCGAACATTAAAGAAGCAACTGTTTTCAGCCCACAGACCTCAATCCCATATCCCTGTTTTCTAAAGTCCGGTGCACTACCACTGTACCATGGTGGCACAAGTCACCCAAGATGCAGAATTAAATTGTTCCACTGTATAGAGATTGTGCCTTATTAAACAAATACACAAAGGATACGTAGACATACAAGTTTGGCAGTTTATGGCTATGAAAGCTGAGGTGGTGGTAGTAATATAACCCTGTCAAAGGTTTTTCTGTCCTTATTACATAGCTTCACAGGAAGTTACTAGGCTAATGGCCCAAGGGCCCTTACAAGACTAGATAGGTTCAACTAGATTTGAAGAAAAGGTTCTAGTCTCTCTCTCTCTCTCTCTGTTCAAGGAAATATTAGGGTAAGCAAAGGGGTTTTCATAAAGGTCATTACGAGTATTGAATACTCTAAAGCCTACCAGAATTTTGGGAGCTTAAGGTTGAAGTCTGGTAAAGTAGAAGCCACAGAGAATGCATCCTTAAAAGCTCCTAAAACTAGAGGGATAGCCATATGTTTAAGAGAGTACATACTCAACAACTCACAGCACATTTTTTTAATTTAAGCACATTTCTCCACCCATACGAAAGCATTTATTTTTATTACGGTGTCACCAAAGGATATTTCCTCATCAGGGTAGTCTCAGGATAGTGCATCCTTTGTCTCAGATTCACAACATGTGGGGAAAGGAATCAGAGGCCTAATCCTCTCCTCTCTAGTATCAGAGTCAGGTAAATCCTTTTTCTACAGAAGAGGAAGAAACCCTCTTCCTCTTAAGCATGTAAGAAGCAGCAGCAAGAAAGGAAGACTGAAAATACTGAATGACTTTGAACGGTCTCCGAGCAAAGTTATACAAATCCTCCTCTAAATCTCCTTCTGCAAAGGGGTAGAAAGAGAAGGAGGAGATAAATGCCTGAAGTTCTGAGTATACCTTCTGGGGTGTTCCGCCGCATGGTCTTCAGGATTAAAGCCATAGGTCTGACCTCCAAAAGCAAGCTGCCATCTTCCCTGGCCAAAGCCCAGTAGATACTTTCCTCAACCTCAGATAATACAACATGTTACTCTCTCTTCCTGTCTGATTCCACCAGACAAATAGTCTGTTGGGAAATGTGAAGGCCCACAGCCATGCCAGTCTACAAAGGGAAAGTACAACGGAGTCCTGGAAAAGCAAACTAATGGCCCAAGGGAGTGAGAGAAATGGACGGCTAAGTACCATCACAAACCTGTTTGGTCAACTTTTTCTTTTTTTTCTTACCTGGGGGGAGGTCTGCAGGAAAGGAAGCCAATGACATGCCGCCCATGTCAAATCCTGAAGAAAACTGTTTTAAATAAAACAAGACTGGAGACAAGTCTATTTGTCATGGTCATTGGGGTAAAAGACTGAAACAGAACACAAACTGATGTCGCGTTCAGTCCTAAAACAAAACACACAACTACAGTGCAAACCTGTATACAGAATTTGATAAGCTCAACTGTACTTGCACTTGCTGATAGACATAATAAAAAGACTTTTCAAATATTTTGTAAAGAAAAAGTAAAGATCCCAAAATTATTATTTATAAGCCTCAAAAAGTACAGTTTTGTACCTACCATAAATGTAGATGTCCGAACTGGATAGCATCTGCAGTCATAACAACTGGGTTGTCCTGTCGTCAGGCAGCCCTTCGGTCGGCCGGATTCCAAAGTCCGGGTCCGGCTTCGGCTGATGTCGCACTTCACCCGACGTCATCTCTGCTGGTCTTCGGGTATAAAGGCATCAGCCGACGCCATTTTCCTCAGTGTTTCTTGCCCCAGATGCCAGTTGCCCTCTTGGAAGGCTAAATTTTGGGTAAATGCCAATGTTTCCAAAAAGATAGAAGGCAAACACAAAACATAAGCATGTATGTACATATATACAAACAAATACACCATAAGAGACTCCCCCCCACCAGCTAGCTATTAGGAGGGTAAATACCCTAGGAGTACCACAGAGGGAAAGGAGGGAGGGTAATCCTGACTGCAGATGCTATCCAGTTCGGACATCTACATTTATGGTAGGTACAAAACTGTACTATGTCCTTCATGGATGCATCTGCAGTCATAACAACTGGGTAGAATACCATAGCCAACTAGGGGAGGAGGAAGATTAGATTATGGTGTGGTTAGGATCCCTTGCAGTACAGCAGTGGCAAACCCTGCTCGGGATCTGGAATACAGAGGTAAATTATAATGCTTGGCAAATGTATGCACGGAGGTCCAAGTAGCCGCCTCAATAATGTCCTTGGTTGCCACTCCTCGTAAGAAGGCTGTGGTAGTGGCTGTTGCCCTAGTAGAATGAGGCCTTATGTTCTGTGGAATTGGTTTTCCGTGGAAGGAGTAACAGAATCGTATGCAATTTCCTATCCATTTGGAGATTGTCTGTTTGGAAATAGCTTTTCCTTCCCTTCCTGTTGCATAGGCTACAAAAAGCTGGTCAGTTTTTCTGTTACTTTTTGTTCTGTCCAGGTAGTAGCGTAGCTGTCTATGTACATCCAAGGTATGCAGCAGTCTTTCCCCTCTGTTTTGTGGGTTGGGGAAGAAGGCAGGCCTGGTTTAAAGACACTCTGGATACCACCTTAGGCATAAATGTAGGATTAGTCCTCATGGACACTCTATCTTGGTGGAAGATTAGGAAGGGTTGTACTGCCATTAGGGCCTGAAGTTCAGAAACCCTCCTTGCTGAGGTTATTGCCAGTAGGAAAGCAGTTTTCCATGATAGATGCTGTAGGTCTGCTGTTGCTGCTGGTTCAAAAGGTGCGAGTGTCAACTTTTCTAGCACAAAGTTCAAATCCCAAGCTGGCAATGGTGGTTTCCTAGGAGGTTTTACATTCTTGATCCCTCTGAGGAACTGCCTGAGTAGAGGATGTGAAAAAACAGGTGGATCAAAGCTGTATTCTGCTGAAATAGCTGATGCATGTATCTTAATGGAGGAGTAGGACAGGCCTGTATGTAGAAGCTCTGCCAAATACTCCAGAATGTTAGCAATATCTATATTCGAAACATCTTTTCCTCTTTCAGCACTCCAAATGACAAACCTTTTCCATTTTCCTGCATAGTTCCTTCTTGTTGAAGGTCTGCGGGCTTCAAGGATAATGTCTTTAACCCTTTGGGAGAGTTCTGGATTAGTTGCTGCTATGTGATGTTCCATGCAGTCAGTTGCAACGTTTTTAGGTTTGGATGCATGATGCTGTAGTTGTTCTGAGTTAACATCAAAGGCATCAGGGGTATTGACCACATTGAGTCCCGAGACATGCTCTTCAGCAATGGGTACCAGTGTTGTCTTGGCCAGTTCGGAGCTATCAGGATTATCCTTGGACGTTCCTCCTTGATTTTTAGTAATACCTTGTGTATCAAGGGAAGAGGTGGGAATGCATATGCTGTCAGACCTTTCCAGCTGAAGGAGAGCGAATCCACTTTCCATGCAAGTGGGTGGAATGTCCTTGTGCAGAATTTTTTGAGCTGGTGATTGAGAGGGGAAGCGAATAGATCTATCTGTGGCATTCCCCATTTCTTTGAGATGATCTTGAAGATGTCCGGGTGTAGCATCCATTCGTGAGCATCCGAGGTGGTTCTGCTTAACATGTCTGCTAGAGTATTCTCCTTTCCTGGTACAAATATTGCCTGTAACTGGATGTTGTAGCTGAGTGCCAGGTTCCAAAGGTCCAAAGTCATTCTGCATAGAGGGTATGAATGAGTGCCTCCTTGTTTGTTGATGTACCACATGACTGTGGTGTTGTCTGTCCTTATCATCAAATGGCCTTCTTTGAGAAATGGTCTGAATTTTTGGATTGCCAGTTTTACTGCCAGCATTTCTTTTAGGTTGATGTGCAGGTGAAGCTGGTCCTGCGTCCACAATTCTTGTACGCATTTGTCCAGCATGTGAGCCCCCCATCCTAGGTCTGAGGCGTCTGTTGTGATGGTTTGGCTTGCTTGATAGTTGTGAAAGGGTAGGCCTGGGTTTGACTGGCATGCTTGAGCCCACCATAGGAACTCCTGCTTTAGGCATGGGATTAGTGGTATTTCTGCTTCTAGGCTGTGCCTGTGTTGGGACCATAAATTCTTTAGGTACCACTGTAGCTTTCTCATATGTAGTCTGGCATGTGGAACCAAGATTATGCATGATGCCATGAAGCCCAAGGCCTGCAGAACTTTTCTTGCTGTTAGCTTGTTCTGTCTTGTTAGTGCCAAGAAGTAAAGAGGGAGTTCTTTTTGTTTTTCGGCAGTTAGGAATGCCATTTGTTTTACTGTGTCCAATTCCGCGCCCAAGAATGTCCTTGTTTGGGATGGTATCAGCCTTGACTTTTGTAAATTGACTGTGTATCCCAGTGCTTGTAGCAAGTAAATGACCCTTTGTAAATCTGTTGTCAGCTTGCTTTTTTTGTCCCCTTGTAGCAGGCAGTCGTCCAGGTATGGATAAATTTGGATTCCCTGTAGTCTGCAGTGGGCGATTACTGATGCCAGGCATTTTGTGAATACTCTGGGCGCAGTAGATAAGCTAAAGGGCAATGCTGAGAATTGATAGTGCTCTGATCCTGCAAGAAATCTGAGGTATCTTCTGCAAATTGGTCGAATGGGGACATGCAGGTATGCCTCCTTGAGATCTAGAGTTACCAGCCAACACTCCTTGCCCAGCATGGGAAGAAGTTGCTGTAGGGTCAGCATTTTGAATTTTGGGACAATGATATATGTATTTAAGGTGGACAGATCGAGAATAGGTCTCCAACTTTTTTCCTTTCTTGGAACTAGGAATAGTCTGGAGTAGAATCCTTTGCCTTGTTCTGTTATTGGTACTCTTTCCACAGCTCTCATCTTTGTTAATTGCATTATCTGCTGTAGAGCTTCTGTTTTTTGATTTAGAGGCAGGTTTGGCATTCCTCTTTTGACTGGTAAAGTGTGGAAGTGGAACCGGTAACCTTGGTCTATGGTTTGCAAAATCCACTTGTCTTTTGTGATATAGTGCCAGTTCTTCAAAAATAAGGTTAATTTTCCGCCTAATGGTGCTGCTATTTGTTCCCTGGTAGGCGGAATTAGAATCAAGTCACTGCGATTGTGCTGTTGGAGTGGTAGTGGCTGTGTCTGTGCCTCTGTTATTACCTTGCCACTGTCATCCTCTGTAGGCACCCCCTCTGGATTGATTTCTGCCTCTGGAACGTCTATTCCTGCCCCTTTGGGATCTTGTGGAGTCAGGAAAGGAGCAATTTTTGGCAGGCCAGTTTCTGCTAAACCTTGGGGGCTGAACCTGCAAGAAATCCTTAACCGTTTGTACAGATTTTGCCTTTTCTTCCATTTTCTTCATTACCTGCTGGGCAGGTGTACCAAACAAACTGGCCTTATCCATAGGAGCATCTAATAACTTAGCTTTAACATGATCCGGTAAGACCTGTTCCTTCAGCCATGCATGTCTTCTTATCACTGTGCCAGTCATGGCTGATCTAAATGAAGCCTCCAGTGCATCATAGCCACATTTTAAGGAATGGTTACTAACCTGCTGTATGTTATTTACCATTTCTAATACATATTTCTTATCTATAGAGTCATCAGAGGATAGCTTTTTAGTTAACTGATCAAGCATAAACTCTTGGTATTGTATCATGTGAAACTGACAGTTTAAAGCTCTAGCTGAGAGAGTAGCTGAGGTGTAAACTTTTTTGCCCCATCTGTCTAAAGACCTGGCTTCCCTTTCAGAAGGAATAGGGTTTTTTGCTGTGGTCGAGGCTACTGCCTTAGGCCCCTGGGATATAGTTTCGGGGTCTGCCAGAGGGGCCTTGTATAGGTGATGATGAGTGTCTGGTACCCTGTAAAAGCTATCTGGTTTGGCAGGGGCTGGAGGTAAGGAATCTGGTGCAGTACAGACATCATTAAATGCATCATCCACAACAGAGAGGACAGGAGGTATAGCTAAGGGCCTGTGTTGTGGAAGGTGCAGAAAAGTCCTAAGTCTTTTTCTGGAATCTGAGAAATCCTGTTCCTGCAATTGGAATTGTTCTCGCATGGCATGTAAGGTTTCCCCAAAGGAGAATTCTTCTGGTGGAGAAGCAGCTGGAATTGATTCTTCAGCATCTGAGTCTTCATAATTGGAGAAAGGAGCCTCTGGCTGGTCTGTAATATCTGAGTCATCCGCAGAATCATCAGAGGACACAGGCTCGGGGGGCTCTGTTCTAGGTCTCTTTTCTGGGGGCTGAGAGGCCCTGTCTGGGTGAGATTGAGATCCCCTAATTAAGGATATTAAATCTTCTGCCAGAGTAAGCATTTGTGAACTAGAGGTGGGCCTGGTTGAGGAGGGTTTAACAGGCACTGATTTAGTAGATTTGGCTGCTTTAGCCCTGGCAAAGGCCTTAATAGACATGGCTGCAGGAGGCCTAGCAGCACCACGTGCTGGGGTAGAGACATCCAAAGGGATGGTGTCTGATAAGTCACTAGTAACCACTGTTGTAGGTAAAATTTCTGAGGCCGATTCAAGTAGGGTAGCAGGAACCTCAGTAGTAGTCATAGATTCAGCTGTACTTTGATCAGTTTTCTCGGTTTCGGCTGAAACCGAGACACTCGCGGTTTGCTTGACCGTGGTTTCGGCCGAAACCGCGGACCGCGAGTGTCGGTCTTTTTCTTTGCGTTTTTTAACAATTTGGGTAGTCGGAGGATCCAACGGCATAATGTACGCAAAATCTGAGCCGAAAAACTGTTCAGCAAACTCCGACCGACGCCTAAGCGTTCGTCGGTTGAATGAAGCACAGGCCGAACAGGCTGCTACGTCATGGTCTGGGCCTAAACAAGGCAAACAGTAAGAGTGGAAATCTTTATGAGGTATTTGTTTCCCACAAGTTAAACAGTTATTGACTTTTTCTGACATCGGCTGAGGCAAGAAAGAGTCCCCAACGGGGTACTTAGCTTTTAGAAGTCTTCGAAGTAGTATTCGGTAGTAGTAATCTCTGGATCTGACCGACCGGCACTTGCGAACAGCTTCTGCTTCGGGTGCCACGCGGCAAGAAAGACTGAGGAAAATGGCGTCGGCTGATGCCTTTATACCCGAAGACCAGCAGAGATGACGTCGGGTGAAGTGCGACATCAGCCGAAGCCGGACCCGGACTTTGGAATCCGGCCGACCGAAGGGCTGCCTGATGACAGGACAACCCAGTTGTTATGACTGCAGATGCATCCATGAAGGACATCAGAGATGAAGTTAAATGCACAGCTACACTAGCTGCAAAGCTGCCATACACATCAGAACGGCAAGAAAGTTGAGTTTTGGCAAGTTCATACATCCCTCTTACTCTAGCACATGCTATCATGCCAAGGGTGGATGTACAACACGTGAGGGAGGAGAATGAAGTTTCATAAATGGGTTGGATATACTGTAGCCTTAGCAGGATATCACTCATGTGAAATGGGCTCTGCTGCAGTAATCTAAGAAAGAACATAAACAAATAATAAAATTCAAGGAAATAACTTGCATGGTACTCAACAGTTAGATTTATATATATGAAAATTTAAGTTTGTACTTTATAAATCCAGAAAGACTGTTCACGGATACAGAACATTTTGAGACAATTTCAAGTCTTTTTAGGATATAAATAAAATACATGAAGAAATCAAAGGCTATAGCAGTAAAAGTACAGTTTTGTACCTACCATAAATGTAGATGTTCGAGGATTCCCTTGCTGCAGTCCTGACAATTGGGTATAGTCCGCGTCCCAGTCGGCCCGAATACCAGAGTATAAGGCTGACGTCGGTCATGGCGCCTTAGACTGACGTCAGTACGTCAGGGTACTAATGCGCATGACCGACGTCATTTCCTCAGTCTTTTCTTGCCCCAGATGTCAGAAGACCCAAAAAGACAAGTCCCAAAAACAACCTGCACCAAAAAACATGTACAATATATACAGTAATATATATATATATATATATATACAAAAAATATAAGCATGTAAACTCACCTACACAACCACCCTGAAAAACAGAGGGGAAGGAGGGAGGGAAAATTGGACTGCAGCAAGGGAATCCTCGAACATCTACATTTATGGTAGGTACAAAACTGTACTATGTTCTTCGTCTTCCCTTGCTGCAGTCCTGACAATTGGGTAGAATCCCAAAGCAGAGGTAAGGGAGGCTGGCAAATTATAAAGAAGCAGGAGCTGACAACATGCCTTGTAAAACAGCTGTGGCAAAACCAGCTCTAGTCTTAGAGTATATAGGCAGGTGATAATGCCTAGAGAAAGTATGCACTGAACTCCAAGTAGCTGCTTCCAGAATATCCTTAGTTGCCACCCCTTAGAAATGCTGTTGAAGTGGCAGTAGCCCTAGTGGAATGAGGCCTAATCCCAGCTGGAACCTCTTTGCCATGATGGGAATAACAAAATGCAATGCAAAAGCCAATCCACCTAGAAATAGTTTGTTTTGACACAGGCTTGCCCTGTGAACTTAAAGCAAAAGAAACAAGTAACTGTTGAGACTGTCTAAAATCTTTAGTCCTGCTCAAATAATAACGCAATTGCCTGTGTACATCTAAAGTGTGCAAAATCTTTTCCCCTTTATTTTGAGGATCTGCAAAAAACGTAGGCAAATGAATAGTTTGGTTTAAAGCCACACTAGAAACCACCTTAGGCATAAAGGAAGGATTAGTACGTAATGATACCCTGTCCTTATGGAAAATCAAAAGGGCTCTACTGCCATAAGGGCCTGCAACTCAGACACCCTTCTTGCAGAAGTAATAGCCAACAGAAAAGCAGTCTTCCATGACAAATATTTCAATTCAGCAGTAGCTGCAGGCTCAAAAGGTTGTAGAGTAAGTTTTTCCAACACAAAATTGAGATCCCAAGCAGGAGTAGGAGCTCTACGTGGGGTCTTATATTCTTTGCCCTCTAAGAAACTGCTTGAACAAAGGATGAAAACAAAGGTGGGTCACAATCATAGTGAGCTGAAATTGCTGCAGCATGAATCTTTATGGAAGAGAAAGACAAACCTTTGTCCAATAATTCAGTAAGATATTGAAGAGCCACACTCAAATTAGGCTCTGAAATCTCCAAATTCTTTGCTGTACTCCAAAATAAAAATCTCTTCCATTTTTCTGCACACTCTCCTAGTACTAGGCCTTCTAGCTTCCATAATCACATTTAAAACTTGTTGAGGAAGCTGAGACCTACCATGCTTCAACACAGAATATGCCAAGCTGTGAGATGAAGAGATTGAAGCTTGACATTGAGCAGATGACCGTCCTTCTGAGATAACAGATGAGGAATCAGAGGTAAAGGCCATGGAGGCTTCTTTACAAGACTCCTTAGAAGTGGGTACCAGTGTTGCCGAGGCCAATCTGGAGCTATCAAAATCATCCTTGGCCTGTCCTGTCTGACCTTTAGTAATACCTTTGGAAGAAGAGGTAGAGGTGGAAAGGCATAGACATGAAGGTTTTTCCAACTGAAAGACAGAGCATCCACTTTCCAAGCTTTGTGATGAAACCCCTTTGTGCAATACTTTGGCAGCTGGTGGTTTAGTGGAGAAGCGAACAGATCTATGTCTGGAGTTCCCCATGACACTGTCAATTTTTGAAATACATGAAGATCCAGTTTCCACTCGTGGGGATCCATGATTTGTCTGCTTAAAACATCTGCTAGGGAGTTCTGTGCTCCTGGCAGAAACCTTGCCTGAAGAGTCAGTTGCAGGCTTAACGCAGTCTCCCATAAAATCATTGCTTGCCTGCATAGAGGATAAGAATGTGTTCCCCCTTGCTTGTTGATGTACCACATGACAGTTGTGTTGTCTGTCAGAATCAACACCTGCCCTGGAAGAAGTAACTCCTTGAATGCCATCAATGCAAACTGGACTGCTAACATCTCCTTCATGTTGATATGTAGATGCTGTAGTCTGGCAGGCCACTTGTCTTGTATCCACTTTCCATTTAGATGAGCTCCCCAAGCAGAGTCCGAGGCATCTGTCGTTAAAATCTGACTCGCCTCTGGCCGGGTCACAGAGAGTCCCTTGTTTAGGTGACATTCCTGAGCCCACCACAAGAATTCCTTTTGAAGGCAAGGTATTATTTGAATGACAGTGTCCAAATCTTGGCAGTGCTGTGTCCATACATTTTTGAGATACCATTGCAGCTTCCTCATATGCAGTTTGGCATTGGGAAGCACCAGAATACAAGATGCCATGAACCCTAATGCTTGAAGGACTGTCCTTGCAGTCAGCACGGACTGATGAGATAGTTGATGGAAGTAAAGTGACAGACTCTTTTGTTTGTCCGGGGTTAAAAGGCCATCTGAGCTGCTGTATTCAGTCTCACACCCAGAAAGCACATGTCTTGAGAGGGTACTAGACTGGACTTTATTTCGTTCACAGAATACCCTAGGCATCTTAGCACTGCTATGACATATTCCAGATGCTGTAGAAGGTGTTCCTTTTCTTGAGCCAGAATCAGGCAGTCGTCCAAGTAAGGATAGATTTGAATGCCTTGAAGCCTGAAGTAAGCTATCACTGGAGCCAGAACCTTTGTGAATACTCTGGGCGCAGTAGATAAGCCAAAGGGCAATGCAGAGAACTGATAATGAAAATCTCCAGTTCGAAACCGCAGATACTTTCTGCAACTTAGCCTTATGGGCACATGAAGGTAAGCTTCCTTGAGATCCAAAGTTACCATCCAGTGATCCTTGCCCAGCAGAAGTAACAGTCGCTGTAACGTCAACATCTTGAACTTGGGAATGTCCAGATAAGTGTTGAGGATAGATAAATCCAAAATTGGTCTCCACATGTTCCCCTTCTTTGGTACTAGGAACAGGCGAGAATAAAATCCGAAGCCCCTTTCTGACACAGGGACTGGCTGAATAGCCCCTATCTGGAGTAACTGAGAAACTTGCTTGTGAGCCTCTTTTCTTTGTGGAGGAGGAACATCTGGCATGCCTTTGAAAGGGGGCATTGTGTGGAAATAAAATCTGTACCCGTGATGAATGATATCCAGCACCCATCTGTCTTGAGTGATTAAATCCCAATTTTCTTTGAAAAGAGACAATCTTCCTCCCAAAGGAGCTGCCAGACGAGAGTCCACTGGCAGCTGAAAAGGCAGGTCATTGGTTCTGCTTACGAAAGGACTGACCCCTGCCCTCACCAGAAGTCTGAGCAGGTGAACTGTCTGATCTAGGCCTAAACGAACCTTGAGCCCTGCCCCTACCACGCCTAGACCTACCCCTAGACTGGGAACCATAAGCAGGATATGTCCACCCCTTAGCAGGCCAATTTCTACTAAACTTGGAGGCTGCACCTGCAAAAATCTTTAACAGTCTGCATAGACTTAGCTTTGTCCTCCATTTTCTTTAAAACTGCTTCCACAGGCGGTCCAAACAACACATCAGACTGTAAAGGAGCATCCAAAATCCTGGTCTTAACATGCTCAGCTAAATTCTGATCCTTCAACCATGCATGTCTGCGAAGAACAGAACTAGTAGCAGCCACCCTCGAGGAGGCCTGAACAGCATCAAAACCACACTGCAAAGAATGCTTACCCACTTGTTCAGACACATGAACCAAATCCAGCAATTCTTTACACTCAATACCTTCCGCCAAAGCATCCACCTTAGATTTCAATTGTGAAAGGAGATAATTCTGATATTTCAGCATATGAAATTGACAATTCAACGCCCTCATGGCTAGAGTGGAAGAAGTATATACTTTCTTACCCCACCTATCCAAAGCCCTTGCCTCTTTATCAGAGGGTACAGGATTTGTAACCACAGAAGCTTTAACACCTTTAGGCCCCTGAGAAACAGTTTCTGGGTCCGCTCTGGGACTCTTAAACAAATACTTATGAGCTTGGGCACCCTATAATACCTATCAGGCTTAACAGGAGCAGGAGGCAAGGAATCAGGGTTCAGAGAAGCCTCTGCAAAAACATCCTCCACCACATTCAACACAGGAGGAATAGCTAAGGGCCTATGCTGGGGCAAAAACAAGAATTCTCTAAGCCTTTTTCTGGAGTCAGAGTAATCTTGGCCTTCCCATTTAAAGTGCTCCCTCATGGAGTGAAGAGTCTCTGAAAATGAAAAATCCTCAGGAGGAGAAGCGGAAGGAGTGGAATCATCCACATCAGAATCAGAATAAGTAGGAAATTCTGGCAAGTCTTCCACAGAAGACTCTGAAGCCTGTGAACACTGTTCAAAACTATCAAACTCCTGCTCCACCCTAGGCCTCTTATCAGGTGGGGGCATAGAACCTCTAATCAGAGTAATCAAATCTTCTGCCATTTTAAGCATATGTTTCTTAGGCACAGAGCCGAAATGCTAGGAGAAGCCCCTACAGAAGCTGAACTTGGCCTTCCTCTAAAAGAAGCTTTGGCAACAGAAGGAGAGGCCCTAACTACCTTGGGAAGAGAGGGAAGAACAGTTACCTGAGAAGCCCCCTCAGCCTGGCCTACCTCCTGAGAGGGCACATCCTGTAACAGTAAAGTATCTGCCTGAGACTCCATAGAGACTCCCGGCAAAACCTCTGGCTCCCCTGAGCCTTCTAAAGGACCGACGTCCGGGACTGCCGGTTCCTCACTCCTAGACTTCACTGTTTTGTCCTTGCGCTTCTTAGATGAAGCAGGCGTCGGAGCATCCGACGGCATAGTATAATTGCAACGCTTCCCAAACACTAACCTAGCACAATCAAGCCTCCTCTTAATAGTGCGCTTGTTAAATCTAGCACAAGAGCGGCAACCAACAACGTCGTGCTCAGGCCCTAAACAAGGTATACACAATGTATGATAATCCCTATGCGGTATCTGCTTCCCACAAGAAATACAGTTATTCACTTTTTCTGACATCCGGTTAAATACTGAGGCAAGAAAAACCAAAATGTTCTAACGGGTTACTTAGCCAACTCTGTACTCAGTCTGAAACTCCGGTTTCGGAAAATCTCAGAACGCCAACCTGCACTCGCAAAATTGCTTCTGCATCGGACCATGCGGCAAAAAAGACTGAGGAAATGACGTCGGTCATGCGCATTAGTACCCTGACGTACTGACGTCAGTCTAAGGCGCCATGACCGACGTCAGCCTTATACTCTGGTATTCGGGCCGACTGGGACGCGGACTATACCCAATTGTCAGGACTGCAGCAAGGGAAGACGAAGAACATCTATACAACCGCATATCAACTGATTTAGGGATACCTACTACTTATTGAAACATGATATGATGAAGTATTTAGGTGTATGGATCAAAAAGGATTTGGTAATGGCAGCTAAAGAACTGTAAGAAGAAACTAATCAAAAGATGATACAAAAACTGAGTGGAACAGGCTCTATGGCTCTCATGGTCAGAAGAGCATCCACTTGATTTAAGGCCTCTGACCATTGATGTTTTGGCAGATCTGGCCAACCGAAAGCCCTTGGCAGGGTATGAAAGTGGAATTTGTAGCCTTTTAAAATCACGTCCAATACCCATTTGTCCTGGGTAATATGAGTCCAATTTCTGTAAAAAAGAGAAAGTTTTCCTCCGAGAGGGGCATCCAGGTAAAGAGGTCCTGTAGCCCAACCGAGAGAGTCATTGAGTTTGCTTTCTTTGAGATTGGGATCTGTCTTCTCCCCTTCTAGGTGAAGAAGCAGTCCATTGTCTCGATCTGTAGGAGGCCTGAGCTTGGCCACGACCTCTGGAGCGTCTATATCTTCCCCTTTGCGGCCTGTCAGATGTGGGAAAGGACCAATTTTTGGAGGGCCAATTCCTGGAAAATCTAGGAGGCTGAACTTGCAAGAAATCTTTCACAGTTTGCATAGACTTAGCCTTTTCTTCCATCTTTTTAATAACCTCCTCAGCCTTAGATCCAAAAAGAACATCATGCTGAACAGGGGCATTTAATAATTTAGCCTTAACCTGTTCAGGTAAACTTTGTTCACGAAGCCAAGCATGTCTCCTGATAACAGTACCAGAGGCTACGGCCCTGCAAGAAGGATCCAAAGCATCAAAACCACAATGCAAGCTTTGTTTGTTCAGTTGCATGCAATACATCCTGTAGTTCCTTATCCTCTGCACATGCAGGAAGGGAAGCAAGCTTTTGCTTTAAAACAGACAAAAGAAATTGCTGATACTTAAACATATGAAACTGGCAATTTAAAGCCCTAACAGAAAGGGTAGCAGAAGTATATACCTTTTTACCCCACCTGTCTAAGGCACGAGAATCCTTCTCAGAGGGAATAGGATTCTTAGAAGTAGCAACTTTAGCAGCCTTAGAACCCTGAGAAATAGTTTCAGGATCCGCAGAAGGGTTCTTAAATAAGAACAAATGAGACTCAGGAACCCTATAAAATCTATCAGGCTTAGAAGGAGCAGGAGGCATGGAATCAGGATTCAAATTAGCCTCAGAAAAAGCATCATCCACAATGTCAAGAACAGGAGGGATAGCCAAAGGCCTATGTTGAGGAAGAAGGAATTCTCTAAGCCTCTTCTTGGAAGCAGAATAATCCTGACCTTCCCAATGAAAATGTTCCCTCATCTCATGTAAGGTTTCCCCAATAGAAAAATCTTCAGGCGGAGAGGCAGAGGGCAAGGAGTCCTCAGCATCCGAATCCTCATAAGGAGGAAAAGAATATTCCTGATCAGAGGAAGAGACAGAAGATATAGAAGCCTGGTCAGAGGAATCCATAGGAACATCCTGTTGAGGCCTTTTCTCAGAGGGGGGGTGAGAACCCCTAATCATTGTAAGCAAATCTTCAGCCATCCTTAACAATTGCTTCTGTGTCCTGGGAGTAGATTCAGAAGTAGCTTGAGCAGGAGCTTTAGACTTAACAGGAGTCTTTGTCTTTGCCTTTGATATAGTGATGTGAGTAGGCCTGAATACCCCCTCAGAAGCCGGTACCTGCACAGCGGTTCCGGACCCATCTGAGGGAGCGACGTCCGAAGGTCCTGCAGCAGATAAAATAGAAGGCCTTGATGGCTCCCCATGGGAGTCCGTATCGGCCATCGGTTCAGAAGTGGCGGACGACAGGGGCTGCAAAAGCACCTCACTGACGACAGCCGAACCGGATGCTGGCTCCAGCTGCAACGAGTCCTGTTTGGACCTCGGAGGCCTGCCCTTGTCTTTGCGCTTCTTTTGAATTCCGGTAGTGTCCGACGACATTCTATAATTGAAGCGTCTGCCAAAGTAATTTAGAGCCCAGTCGTACCTGCGCTTGATAGTACGAGAATTGAACCTGGAACAGAACCGACAACAAGAAACGTCGTGGTCAGGGCCTAAGCAAGGTAGACAGTAAGAGTGGAAATCTTTATGAGGTATTTGTTTTCCACACGTAATACAATTATTAACTTTTTCTGACATCGGAGGAACAAGAAAAAGATTTCCCAACGGGTCACTTAGCTTTGAGAAGAGAAGTAAGAACTTCGGACCGACAACAACCAAATACGCTTGTTCGAAAATCGCCAACCAACGACTTGCGAGCTGCTTTCCACCACACGGCATGAAAGACTGGAGAAGATGGCATTGGCTGAGGGCTATGTACCAGAGCGTACTGACGTCAGGGTACTAGCTTGTACAGCCGACGCCGGACCCAGACTTTGGGATTCTGGCCGACCTCGGGCTGCCTGCCGGCAGGAGCACCCTACAGTTATGACTGCAACAGTGAAACACGATGAACATCTGAGAAGCTGGAAGAACTTGATTATGGATATGAATAGTAAAATACAAGCAATGAAAATATTCTGAGTTCCCTTAGTATTCTAGATACATCAGGTATATTTATTACTAACCAGAGCAGAAGTTGTGGATGACAGAATTGAAGGAATTTATTGGGTGAATGAAGGCGAGTTAAGTGGATAAGCCGATTCTCCCCTTAGAAAAAGGTGGTTTAGGGTTACCTTATTTGAATGGTTACTTTACAGACATGTAGTCACGGCTCACATACGCAACTCAAAAAAAAGGTTATAATCAAAGCAAAAAAGGACAATGAAGAAATGGGAGAGTATGGGAGTTGTATTCATGAAGTAGAACACATTCTAAAAACTAAGCCAGCATGGGTGTGGAGAAAGATTTAACTAATACGTATATCTGCAAGCAGGAGTATAGACTATAGACAGGAAGGGGTTGGAATTTAGTGAAGAAAATCAGCAAAAGAACCAATACATTGGGTGCAAGTAACATATGAAGGAAAGCTAGAGTGGAATGAGGCTAAGCAGAATTTTGAACTACAGGTTAGAAACTGTTTTTCCTATTACAGTTTGACAACATAGTATAGGCAAAGGAAATGGGATATGGGAAGGCTTACTGAAAATACAAGCTCTGTTAGAGTTTTGTTGGGTCTACAGCAGAAGCTGTAATTTAAAAAAGGATAATTAATAATGCATATGATATAGTGCATAATAAATTTCCAAATCAGACAATATTTGAAAAGACTCTGCTAAGTCTGGTTCCCCCTCAACCTCAAACCTAGTTGGGGTCTGGGCTTCTTCGAAAGTCGCCGCTGAAGATGGTGGGCGTATGGTAGCAGAGCGACCAGAGGGCCTAGGAAACTTGGCCTTCTCACGCAGAGGTTCTGTTGAGGCCTCCAAGGTGGGATCCATCCTAAGGGCTAATCATTTAAGCCACTGGTTCTCCAAGTAAATATAAAGAAGGCCATATGACTGCGCAGGGTCTTAAGTACAAACGATTTGCAAATAGAGCAGGTGTTGTGGTCGTGCTCTTGGCCTAAGCAAAAAACGCAGTGGTCGTGCGAGTCTTTATGGGGAATCTGGCGCCCGCATTGGCATTTACCCTTTTTTTGCTGACATCGGCTATGGCTACCTACAACAAACCAAGCTTTAGCAAGATAATTAAAAGAAAAAAAAACACACGGTACTTCTTAGCTTTTTAGACGTTTGTGTTGAAAGAGCGAAGCACACAATGCATCAGTCATCTGTGGCTGAAAAGTCCTGAGGTCTGTGCGTACGGAGGTCACATTTAAGGACCCTGGTTTATGGACCTACGTGTGACGTCCCACGCAGCCGCAACAGCCAAGCTGAAGCTTTTGTATAGGAGACTATGTACGAGTCTCCTGAGCCGGAAAATCCCACAACAAGAATACTACAACATAGGAATAGAAGCGCATCTGTTTTTCCTATTACAGTTTGATAACACAGTATAGGCAAAGAAAATGGGATAAGGGAGTGCTTACTGAAAATACACGCTCTGGCAGAGTTCTGTTGAGTCTAGAGCAGAAGTTGTACTTAAAGGATAATTAGTAATGCATATGATATAGTGCATAATAAATTTCAAACTCAGACAAGGTAAGAAAAGACTGGGATATAAAAATAGAAAGGCACTTTACAAATGAACAATGTGAACAAACATGTAAGGCTTCTGGGTATGCAAAAAAATCCAGAAGGTCTTGGATTGTTGCATGAAAATGCTTGAATATATATTTTTATACCCAAGATGACCTTGGTGGAGAGTTGCTCAGTTAAACAGCAAAGTTAGTGTAAATGAGAAACACAGTAATTAAGAACATTTTATTTTTGGGAAAGTAGCAAGTGGGCAGATTTTGAAAAATTCCCTGCGGAATTCTTTGAAACAAATTTTACTGGAAAAATGGTAACCAAGGAAATTATTACTGCATGAATATGGCATGTAAGGTCTAATTAAGTTTATTATTACCAGCTGCCAAAAAACAATTACTAGAAAATGGAAATCGAAATTAAATCCCAAAAGAAAAAAGAAGTTATGTACTCACTATAACGTTCCATCTGAGTAGTGAGACTTCATTTGTCAGTAACATGTGACTTTCAGATCCGATAAGGATCTGAGCTAGCAGCTTACCAAGCTAAACATCCAAGCTCCTCCCCCTTACCCATACCACACTGCAACCTCTTTCCAATCCTCAGATCGAGTTTGCCACCCACTGCGTGACACACAACCACCTAAGAGACAAAAACCTGACCAGAATACATAAACTAGGCTCACCAGACCCAGGACACGGAGGCCAAAACACAGACATAAACCACCAAGGTCAGGGAGAAGGAGGGAGGGAAGGTTGCTGACAAATAACTACTCAGATGGAACGTCATGGTGAGTACATAACTTCTTTACCTGAAGTAGTTAACTTCATTTGACCATCAATCTGTGGGACAGAGTCCTCAGCTACCAAAAATCTTGGGAGGCCTTTAAGGAAGGATATTTCAGAGCACAGCAGAGCCAAAAGAAGCCCTCCCTCTAGACACTATATCCAGCTTATAATGAGTAATAAAAGTGTGAGAGGAAGCCCAGGTAGTTGCTGAACAAATGTCATCCAGGGAAACTCTAGACCAGAATGCAGCAGAAGTAGCCATAGAATGGGTAGAATGAGCATGAACCCTATCTGGTTCCTGCAATTCATGTTCCT